>NW_009633909.1:35603-70744 GCF_000690535.1 Cariama cristata
CACACCATTTCCCTGTGTTTCAAGGCATTTTTTTGTTTCTATTTTTAGTTTACAGTTGTACTTGCCCAAAAATGTCTGTCCTGAGATGTGCGTATATATATGTATATATATTTAAATGCTAGTTTTTAAAGACTTTGTGTCTTTGAGAGAGAGTTATGTTTACAGATGCATGACGGCCAGATATTTCATTTCAAAGACTCTCATGTAGCTCTCTCTGAACACTCACACAGATTTTTGTTCAGGTGAATGTTAAAATATCATACTGACATCACAAGATCTGACAACATTGACATGAATGAAAATGTCAGCATATATGAAGGTAGGAGTTTGTAAAAATTAGTAGTTTCTTTGATTGACAATTGAGGAACTTGGGAATCTCTTGATTTAATAGCAAGCTTTTATTTTCCACAATTAAAGCAAGTTATTTTATTAAAATGCACTAGTCATTAGGCTTTTTTTACCTAATACTTAAAATACCCCCAATATTTCAAACTGAGGTTCCCAAAAGTAGCCAAAAAAAAACCATTAAGAAATTATGACCATAATTCATAAACATTGACTTCCAGTGAAGAAAATGTGCTTTTTACATTTTGTAAAGATTATTTTAAATTTGAGAAACTCTTCCTAAGACTATTTTTTCTGATAATACACTTCAAAACTGAATGCCAAAAGGATTAAATCCTAATTGAAACAAAATAATGCAAAACTTTTGGTTATTTAAGTCCAACAAACTTTAGAGATCTGTACCAAGTTTTTGAACGAGAATGCTAATTAATTGCTAAGTACTGCAGTTCTTTTGAACTTTCATAGAATCATCATAGAACATAGAGCTCCTTGGGTTGGAAGGGACCTTAAAGACCATCCAGTTCCAACCGTCCCTGCCATGGGCAGGGACTCCTTCCACCAGACCAAGTTGCTCAAACCCCCATCCAAGCTGGCCTTGGACACTTCCAGGGATGGGGCGTCCACAGCTTCTCTGGGCAACATCCTCAGTGTCTCACCACCCTCACTGTGAAGAATTTCTTCCTTGTGTCTAATCTAAATCTTTTCTCTTCTAGTTTAAAGCCATTGCCCCTTGTCCTATCACTCCATGCCCTTGTAAAAAGTCCCTCCCCAGCTTTCTTGTAGACCCCTTTTAGGTACTGGAAGGTTTCTTTGACCATTAGTCTGCTATAACTATTCACTTATGTTGAGTGGTCCTTGAAACAGCCTTTACACTGAATGTCCAAATGTTAACTGGATTTTGTGACACTCCTGGGGATGAAAAACCTTCTCACCCTGGAACAGGATATCGGATGTCATTACATTGAATGTACACAAACACAGGTTTTCAAATAGCAATGTCTGTTTGAAAACAACCACAACCACAGTATTCAGGAACTCTGTATCTGGGGAGAAGAAACCGACCTCCTTAGGATCTAGGGCGTACACTGTGCAGGAGACTGACCTGGGTAGTAGCAGTGACCTCCTTGCTTTTAAAGTCTATTGATCCAATTGATCATTCATTCTCTAACCATTCGATTATCATACCCACTGTTTTTTCTGTCTTTCTCTCTTTTACAATTCTTCCTAAATTTATTTTCCCATACCTGTATGGCCTGTCTTCTTTCTGTTACTCTGCAGTTTGATTGCCATTACGCAATGACCCCAATAACTGGTATGTTTGTGCCTGAGTTTTGGAGTTTTGTTTTGATCCAACACTTTGCTATTCACAGGCTTCTCAAAGAGAGGTCAGAACAGCACATCTACTTATCCATGAACCAATCTGAGCAAGCAATATTTAGTCAGTTTATAAATTTACATACTTAGAGATCGCTGTTATTGGAACAAGATGAATAAATAAATTACCAGTAACTCAGTCTTTGCCATCAAATCACATATAAATCTTTGTAACATTGTAAAGCGCCAAAGGAGTTTGTTCAAAGAAAGGCAGTTTCAGTAATACTTATGGTCTTTTTAATCACATTGTAATTGTTCGGTACTGTTGATAAAGCCTGTTCATTGGATGAATACAAAGTCTCTAGACACAATTCTTGTCAGGTTGAGCTTTGGTATTCGTGTATTCACAACACAGAAGAATGGCCAAAGAAATCCCTTTCATCAAATTGTAAATATAACTTGAATATAACTTTTTTTCCCTCCCATCAGGAAATAGAGGGGAAAAAAAGAGATAAAACATTAGAGGGAGCTGTTGCACAAAGGAAAAAAACAGATAGCAGTGTTTCAGAAACGTTTTCTTTCTTGTAAGCGAAATAATAATAATAAATATAATGCAGGAAAAAAACAGAGGGGAATGAGCACGTAGGAAAGAAGCCATGACAGTTATAAAAGGAAATACGATTATGCTCAGTGATTTGATGAACATGTCCTATAATGCTGATCTTTGGGATGGCACAGCAGGGCTGCTGTGCTACAGACACTCTGCTTAAAAATGTCAGTGTAACAGTCACCCTGCAGCCACCAAAGTCCTCGACCTAATTAATTTTGCATGGCTTGGCAGAGCATCCTTCAGGTTCATTCATTACTTCTAAGAATAAAGCTTGCGCTGTTCTTCATGCTGGGGAGAAAGTGTGAGAGGGAAAGGCTAAGGAAGATGGTGTCGTTTGGGCAACTGCCCCTGGGCAACCAATGTTCAAAAGCAGAATGGTGTCACCTGGCAGAGGTTTATTTGCCTTATATTTTCTGTGGCTTGTTCTTTCTGTGTGCTGGGCAGTGGGTCTGATTTCAAAGGATGCACCCACTGCTGAAGAGTGGCTCCCACTTTTTGGAGGAACTGAGCTTTATTATCATTTACTAAAACACCGCAAAACTGCTTGTTACTTTCCCTTTCATGTACATAAAATGCAAAGCTTTGGGCTTCATCCCCTGCAGGAACATTGGCTTTTTTGCTCCCTTCATCCATATGAAGAATTCACACCATAAAAACGGGACAATTTTGGGCTGAACTTGGCAATTTATGACTGTTTTCCAGATCCTGTAGATTATTAATACAAACGAGACTTAGTGAACAATTAAGAACCAAGATCCTTAGCAGACTCCGTAGTTAGGTTTCAGAACAGTATGAGACATTTTTTAAACACAGGATTCTGTGAAATTGGCTCTCAGTAGAGAACAGTAAAGGAAGTCACTTTTATGTTCCATGTATTTGTGGTTTTGATTTTTCTTTCCTTTAAAAACAGTAATTTATGAAGCACAAGAGGGACATGTGCTGAATTTTTTCTGGTTCAGGATGTTATTTTCTGGAAAACTAAGAGAACACATTTGCTAGGTTGAGATGAATTCAATCTCACCTTTTTGGTGAACAGTCCAGTATCCAATATTTTTCTAAATTTTCCTTAAAATGTTCAGAATATCAGGCAGTTGCAAACTTCTGAGATTTTTTTGGTTTTGTGTATTGTCAATATTTTCATATACACAAAAGGGACCTCTGTATTTTGGAATTTACTTGGATTGTGAAATGTACTTTTTATCAAAAGTTTTTGGTGTAAATTTGTTTTTCAGTTACCTCGGAGACACTCCCTTAGTCCACACACTCATTTTGAAACAGGAAAAGCTCTAGAACTGGGATTCCTTAGTAATAGCTTTACAATCCTGATGAACTTCAAGGCACTTCGAACTGTTAGAAACAATAACAAATAAGGAACTACAGAACATTCTGTTCACTCAGGACAGCAGCCTGAAGGCCTAGCACAGACCTTTTAAGGACATAAAATAAGATGGAGAACAGTGTTTCCATCCCTACATCACAGTGATGAACTATTTCATTCTGTCTATTCTGACCATGCTGCTTTGCTATGTAGGCTTTCAAAAGGAGTTTCAGTAAGGATTGGCCTCAGTGATTTATTTTTGTCTTTTTTTTTAGGAAAATAAAAGCAGAAGTAAAACCACTAAAATAAAACCATTTGGAAGAAGAACACAAAGTGTCTCTCAATCTATAAATCCCTCTATTTTGAATTCTCTCACAGCTTTAATCTTCCTGTGCATAGTAAGCAGATTACTTAATTTTATATTCTCTCAGTAAAAGTGTATCAGTAGCTGCATTTATCATACTGCTGAATGCATGAAAGAAACTTATTCAAACAAAATTAAAAATTATCTCAAAACTAGAATGTTTAAGTATGCTTTTTTGGTATTCGAAGAGTCCCATATCAGTACCTCTGATAAAGGTATGACATTGTCCAAAATTTTTTATTTATTGGTGATTTTGTAAGTTACTGGAATCACAATTTCTATTCAATGCAGTGGATTTAAGATTTTCTGTTTTTAAATGTAAAATTTAATTAGAACTTGGATCACTATATTATGGATACTAGCTTTCTTGAAACATAATGGCATTCTATAGTATTAACTTCCAGAATCTGAATTTTTCTGCAATGCAGGAAACAAATGGAATAATGCAAAACTATAATGATAGATAAGCTGATTTTTGTGTATTTGACAGCATTAAAGTATTGGTGGTTTTGTATCCAAATGATGAAACCCGTGGTAAGATACCTAAACCTATAGAGAATTCTGGAATCTCTTCATGTTACTTTGAAGTAAGGGCCTCTACTGGTCCTTACCACCTTTGTATTCCAATATTTAATAGAATGCCTGAGATGCATGTGAGAATATTATTATGTGCATGGAAGAAATGTCTTTGATTTAATTGCCTTCATTTCTTGCACCTTAGGTGGAGACTCAATTAGCAGGCATGGATTGTTGAAACGGCAATTAGGAAACACAAGATTAATGCAGTCTTGCTGACCTAATTAGCCCTACCCTAACACTTCTGTCAGAAGTGTCAGACTAGGATACAGGAGACAGAATGGAAAACCCTCAGCCTCATTGATGGTGGTCTGGAGAAGCAGCTCTGTCCTTACCCCTCGGCAAAGACTCACTGAAATTGAGTTCACTGAGCTCAGCACTTCTGGAAACAAATTGTGCTAATGTCTGGAGCTGCAATCAACAGTGATTCTCTGAGGTAGGAATCCTACCTTGATGGTTTTTGTTTTATCCCCTTTGGATTACCGTTTGAGAACTGATTATGGGCAAAGCACAAAACCCTTGCAACCAAATGTGAGCTTTAGATGTATCTTTGGAAGAATGGGGTGAATTGGTTCGGGAATAGGACAACCTAGGGAGACTGAAGCAACATTTTCCTCTTGTCTTCATGCTATTCTATCAGATGAAGAAGACAGAATGAGTGAAATAGGTTTCTGAAGATGCTGAATTAAAAAACCTAAGAAAGAATATTACATGATGTTCATAGAGTCTTTTCCTTCCAACTGATCTAATCCCATTTTTCTTGCAGGGTTATGGACATACCCACTTTTAGACAGTTCTGTCTGAGACATGTAAATTATTATTACCTAACAGCTTTGAGCATATGTCAGAAAACTATTTATTACAGAAGGCTAAATGCAGGTCAAACGAAGACTCATTTTATAATAACCATGTTGTGATTATATGTGCATTTAGGAGAATTTTGTTGCGCAGATATAATCAGGTAAGACGTGCTATTTGCAGGGCTTCTTAAATAACTTTAACTAGATAGATGGAGAAGCTTCACGTTTTCTTTAGTAGGACCAGAGTTATTAGATATATATTGATGAATACAAACTGTCTGAAATACCTTATAATTATGGAACAGCAATCTGAATTATGGATATCTCTAAATTGCCAAACTGTCAAGTCTGGCTCGCTGCTGAGGCTTGCCTTTCTTTCTCCAGCAGAAGGTGAGGTAGGTAGTGCCTGAAGCTTACTTTGACCTCTTTATTCTATCTGCAGGGGATCTTCTTCCTCAGTGATATACCAACATCCTTCCTGAAATAGGTTATCTCATCTTTTCCTAAGCAGTTGTACCTGATTTTTCTGAAATAATGCTATATTACCCCATTATATATCTCTGTTTAGCTGTCCTGTTTGTAAGTCCTGCTCTTGTATATTCTTCTTTCATCCTTTATCACAGCTTGTTTTACGTGACTTCTACGTATTTCTTCTATGGACTGGAGAGTCAAATTGAGATCCACATGTGAGGCTGTAGGGAGAAAAAGGTAGGAAACTTAGCTGCAGTACTTACAGAAAAAGTTTTCCTCGTGTAACCCAGTTAGGAGTAGGTACGACATGAGGCTTCATCTTGGCTGGCACCAAAATGAAAACTTGACTCTGGTGTGTAAAGCTGGGGCAGGATAATCGTTCTTGGATTTGTGTGGGTCCTGATCTTTATTTTCACTGCTGTGACTTTTTGATTCTTCATAACTCATTTGCTCTAGGTAGATATGGAAGATCATGATCTTCAGTGGGTGAAGCCCACTACTAGAATATTGTGAAATTATGTGACAGACTGATGGATTCTTTGAACTAAAATTATGTCAGAATATGTTTGAACCACTGAAAAAAAATAGTAATTTTAAACACTTCTGGCAGTAAGAATTACCTTAGTGCTCTGTGGGCTACATTTGTAGTATTTTTTACTCAGTAATCACTGCCACAACTACTGTAATCAATAATATAATCAGTATTACTCAATAGTCAAAATCAGTTAAGTATTGGTTACTCTTGCTGCTGACTACCATGGAATTTTAGATGGTAATTATTTACCATTTGTTTGAAATAAATAGTTGACATCAATATCACTTAATAAAATGATAGAACAATAGAAATAAATGAGGATATACTACTGGAACTTATAGAAGCAGATGAAATCTGACACACTGACTGGTAAGTGGAAACATCTATAATAATATTATTACCCATGCATGGCTGTAAGTATGTGAAACAATGCTATATCTCAAAAAGGATTTGGCAATAAGTCTTATGATCCCAAACTTTCATTCCTGTGATTCACTAGAAAAGAGATATTTGAGATAGTGAAGCCAGACCTCTTCCAGTTATGCATGTACCTCTGCAATATGAGCTACCTACATGGAATTCTGTGTTCCAGTCAGTACCCAGTTTAGCTCTTTTGCACCTTGGATTAGTTTGTTACACATCAGTAAGGAAGAACCATGTATTATTTGGCCTCAAAGTATAGTCTACCACCTACTGAAAGCTAATTCAGTGAGGTTCATTTGCCTAAATCAAGACATCTAAATTTTAAACACTGAGTCTGAATTGATCACCTTGGTTTCCTCTGCAGTGATGAGGAGAAATCTTTGCAGAGAAGTCTTTGCAGACAGAAAGATGGCATTCCTCCGACAGTGGGTAATCACATCTGGAGCAGCCAGTCAAGGCATCCTTTGCAAGTGCTGCTAAAGTTTGATTCATCTGATCTGCTATAAATGTCTGCATTAGGATAACAGGTTCACTTCAGAAATTTTTACTGCTGCTCTTTATTGACTACAAGGTAACTGTAGCTGATTATTTTTCAAGGAGATGTATTCTGCCCTAAATACCACCTGTGCTGAATCCAGCTAAAGGCTGCTATCTTGAAAAACTTTATTCTCCAAGCACAGTGTAATGCTGGAAAAATTCACTAGATATTTGCCTGTGGATATCATGGGGACTGGGAAAGGCAAAAATGGGATAGGGAAGAGTGATTGATCCAGGATTAATGAGCTGCCATGCACTCAGCCTGTGAAATGGACTTGTGAAGCATGTTAGATTTTGAGGGAAAAGTAATAAAGGGAAATCACAGACCAGCTGAGGCTGGACTAGAGAAAAAATGCAGACCTTTGGTCTCCAGCGAGGACTTGCCTGAAAGCAGGAACTTATTAGATTGTTTCTACCAGCTGATTCATCCCTTTGGACAAGGGTCTGATTCTGAAGTAGCATTTTAAGATTCCTGGTCCTGACTACAGCTACTGCACTCCTATCCCTGCAAAAAGATAACTCTATCCTAGCTGTCAGTTTACGTCTGTCTAGTGGGCTTCTAAACCTCCAAAAGCTTCCTTGGCTACGTGAAGGTCTCTGTCCTTGTGGCACTGCAGAAAGGAGATGTGTCTTATTGGTAGGCTGCCCTGGGAGGAGAAGAAATGACTCTTTATTACTCAACCTCACAAAATTTTAATCATGCTAATGTATTTCTTGTCAAGGTAAGGAAAGGTTATTCTTTCATTCAGAAGCTTGTAGCTTTAGCTTTTAGGATGTGCTACATACAGCACCTTTATTGATACATTTTCAGTGTCAATGCCAGTTTCAGCTCTCCAGAGCTCCAGGTTGTCACTCCAAAAGGTAATTTCAAGGAACATCTGTGACCAAACACCATGGCAGGCCCAGTGTTTCTGTGTTGTTAATTTCTCTTCCAAAAAAACCCCAAAAAACTCACACACAAAAAAAGGAAAAAGAGTACTTTTAATATATTTTCTTTGATAATGCCTTTCATAACATACCATGTTCTTCTGGCATTCATCTTTTTAAATGTTTCACTTCAATTTCACAGAAAAGTTTGAACCCTATTTTTATGTAATTTTCCTTTCTCAGTCATTATCCATTGCAAATAATTCTTCTATTTCCTTAAATTGAAGCTGTAATGCATAACCTTTTCCCTGAAATGTTCTCTAGTTATCCAAAGCTAGAGAGCCATGATTTTGTTTCCAAGCCAAATATTTACCGCTAAATTAGATTATTACAAAACAGTCATGAAATACATGCAAAAAGGAAGAGCAGCATAACTAACTTAGTAGAAAGTAACTTGCAAAAAAATTTCACTACTGTGAAAATGCTACATCTTTACTATTATTTAATTCCCTGATTATACAAGTATTTATGTTAAGTGCCAAGTGCCAAGAAGCATTGAAAAAACATGTTGAAGTGGCTATTCACTAAGGCCTTATGTCTTCTCTAAAGTCCAAAATAACTTCCTCATGGAATCAATTGGTGGTGAAAAAACCTAGCTAAGGAAATATATATTAAGAGATCATTCATGTTGATATACTCAGTCACAGCGATCCAGTCCTGACTAGACTTCACCCAGGAGGCCCTGGCAAAAGCCAGACTACGACTATAGGTCAGCAGCAGAGTGAGGGAAAATGATGTTGAAGTCAGGTGTCAGGAAACTGAATTGCCTGTGTATGGTTCTGCTGTTTTGACCGTGTAAAGCTTGTCTATCTGGTGCACAGTTTAATATCATAGATTGCCCTATAAAATACTGAGTCTATGAACCCATTTCAATTTCAACAGGAAAACTGACCCAGAGCAAAGCCCCACCATCTGCCACCACTTTTGAAGGGAATAATGTGATGTTGCTGCAAGGACATCTTGCGGAGCTAATGTGGGCTAAAGAAACACGTTTTATATGTGAAACAGAGAATTCAATATTAGTCTGATTTAAATATTTTAGAATATAATAAATGTACAAGGAACTGTTATTATTAGTTGAGTGACAATGACACTAAAAATCATGGTCTAAATTATCTGTTGAATATGGAAAAGTCTAATAACACAGTGCAATAGGTACCAACCTTTTCATGATATTCTCACCCTTTCTCTGAGTCTTAGAGTTGATGGCATTGGTCTGGATGAGGGGGTTACAGAAGGCCATCAGTGTCACAAGTCCCTCAACTGGAGAAGTATGATTTTAGAAGTGAGGGACTTCTTCCTCCTTTTTGCTGAGATGAGTATGATGTTGATAGTTACTTCCTCTTCACACTGGCATCCACTCATGGCTATTTTTACTACATGCTCTAGCATAGTTTATACTTTGCTTTTTTTTTCATTGATCTTGAATTCCATGTTTTATCCAAATTTACTATAAATGGTGTCCATTATGTATAGTGTAATGTACTTGTTCTTTGCTTTCTTTGTCACCCCTAAAACTAGTTTTACCTAGCTCCCAAGGATGCACTAGTTTAATGATCAGTAATTGACCACTGGTGATTTCATTATAGCTCTTGCACTCGTGTTCACACTTTCAGGGCCTTTGCTAGCATTGCAACTTGTACTCCTCTATGCCACATCCTTACTCCAGGATCATCAGCAGTTCATTCTATACAGACCAACTACACGTGGTCACCATCTCTTACTTTCACAAATATATCAAAATTACTGTAACAATAGGCATTGCATGTTACAATTGCACAAAGCTAAGCAAGACTGAAAATAATTGGGTGATAGCCAGTTTGTCATTAGACAACTGATCTTACAGATAAAACAAGCAAGCTCTGCACAAGCCTAAAATAAACCCAGACTAAGCAAGCCTGACAAGGTCCAGTCCTGAGGCCTCACAGAACCAATAAAATGCCTTTAGCCTTTCACTAGCAAAACCAAGACCGTATTTACTGGGCTACACCAAACTACCCTTTCCTGGTTTAGTCTTCCTCAGTTCATGGTACTGATCTCAAATCAAATGCTCAGGATCTTAGCACTGCTGCAGGGTTTGCAAGTAACTCTTCTTGCATATGTCATGGGGAAACAAGTCCCAGGAGCATCAAGGCCTTTCTTTCCTGGATTTGTGTCTTTCATATTGTATACTCATGTCAATTTCTAAGCACCCTATTACACTCAGAAGTATACCTTCAGTATGCTGCTGAATTATCCATTTTTCCACTACAGCAGCATTTCAGAATATATTATAGAACAGAAATATGTTGCAGCATTAGTTATGAAAGTGCAAAAATATCAGCTACTCAGCTGTGTTCCATTTTTGTGTAAAAAACTGCTTCAAGGGAATTCCATCCTCTGTTTCAAAGTTTCTTGCAGTGGTTGAAAGCAAATTTCCTCTATGTTGATATATAGAGGATGAAATGTTAGTTGTAGAGCTAGTTGTAAGAGGCTCTAGATCACCCTCCTTGGACCTGTTTTTATGACTTAATTAAAATTCAAACAAACAACAAATTTGCTGCCTGGATATAAACCTGGGGCAAGACTCCATTGCCCTGACTTAGATGTTACACTCAGCCTAGGGAAATCAGTGTAATTAAGTCAGATGTGAAAGTGTAAAATTAAGGATGGGATTCATCTCACCTACTTTCCCTAGGAAGTAATGATGGAATGAACGAATCTCTGAGGTGTCTGTCTCCTCTGACTGTAGAAGGGGGCTAAATAATTTCCTTGATGTACACAGCCATATCTGATCTAATAAATCTGTCTGCAAAGGAAGCTTTAGGTGATGAAATATCTATAACCTAAACATATAAATCTAAGAAAAGTTAGGTGAGGTGGATGCTACAGCCTAGGAATAACCACATAGAATATTGAAACAAATCTAAATGCACTGATTTAGCTTGACAGTTTGACTCAGGATATGTTTATGTAGACAAGTCACATTTTTTCTGCCCAGGAAGGCAGGAAAAGGATGTATGTTACTAATATGGGATAACCTAGATGTGGTGGTTGTTACCTGCACTCTTAAGAGAACTTTCTGTGTTTTAACTCCTCCGTACTGAGCACTTCTATGACCATAAATCCTACCACAGGTCTTAATTCTGTATTTTGTCACAAGTCTCCTGGAGTAATCAAGTTGTGCTGCAGATATTTACAAAGGGATGCATGATCATGAGAAAAATGACACAAATTGAAGTTTAACATTGAAAGGCCAGTAACGATCAAAAAGATTTGACTGAAACAAAGAAAATCTCACCGTGATGAAACAAGTCCAGTAAGTAAAGTAGGCAAATAAGATTCTTAGAGATAGAAGTTGTGTTTACTTGTAGTAAGGTAAAAATATCCTTATCTTATCAAAGTAAAATTATACTTCATAGAAAATGACACTGCAGTTTGGGCTGTTAAAGTAGGCAGGCAATCCAAACCTCACAAGACAGGACAATGTAATATATCTTAGATTAGAAGAAAAATGGATCTGAAAGAGTACAGGCAAAGCAGGAATTTTCTCACTTGCAGGGCACACTGCGTGGTAATTTCTCCCATCCAGTCAGCGCAGTTACGTTATACTGTCAGATTTTTGGAGGAATATTCACTTTGCTTCTTAATATATTGAGCAGCTAGGTGGACATTTGGCTGTTTGTCAAGGTTAACACACCACATTCATTTATTTATGTAAGGGTTATCAGGTTGTTTCATGTTATATTATGTCAAATATAAGAAAATTATATTTGGTATTTATTATAGTAGGCAGAGAAGATCATCACAGTAAAAGGTTTTCTGTATATTATTTAGTAATCTCTGCTATTGGTTACCCTCACAGAAGATAGTCCTGCTAAACAAGTGAGGTAATTTCTCTCTTACTTTTTGTAATCACATACATTTTTTTTGTTTGCTTAAGAAAAAAGCAAGAATTATTTAACAACAAGCAAAAAATCCAATTATTTCAAAGTTTACTGAAAAATGGCAGCTTACAGAAAGTTAGTCTGACCTGTTCTTGACCTCCATTACTGAATGTTTTGCAAATAATTGTGGGCAGTATAGGCAGTACAGCTAATCCTATCTTTGAGGGAAGAGAACAAACTGGGTTTCTAATTTTTTTTGCTTTCTATGTTTTTCTAAAAAAGATTTTCATTTTATATTTAAAAGAGAAAAAAGCAAAAATAATATTACCAGAGTATTTCTGTAGCTTATTTACACTGCCTTTTCATACTATTTGGATGGAGACTGAATCACCACATGATTACAGTCTGTGATATGATCTGCAATGGTATACTTTGCACCTGCCAGTACTAAGGGAGTGCAGGGAAGTGTTTGATCTCTCTGTTGCATTAAACTACTACCTAATAAAATGAACATATCAATTCATGCCTCAGATAATTTTTTTTTTTTTCCAATACTGCTGTCCTAAGACTATGCTTTAAATTTTGGAACAGTGTTGAATATAGTGGTGGTATGTTAAGCACCAAGCACATTTGGCAAGCTAATATTATGCAGCTTTTTTGAGTGAGAACAATTCAACTGAATTTACATATCTGCCCTAGAAGTGGTTGAATGCAAAGAAAAGTACCAGCAAATGTTCACATCAGTGAATATTATAATTTCTTTAATTTTTTTTTTTTTTAGCTTTTTGTAATATTTTTTTAGCTTTCTACAAACAAGAATGCTTGACTACATTTATTTTGTGTCAGGAGTACAAAAGAATTACGTTTGAAATTATTGTTTCACTATCTTAAAAGCTAGTTGTATTTTTAGGGGACAAATTAATCCAGAGCCATTACTTGCCTAAACTGATCTACTGTACAACAAAATTTGCAAGCAGCATGTACACAGTTTGGTCACCATAAAGACATAAGTGCTCTACTGAGATGAGTTTTGTTTCTGATAATGGGTCTACAATTCTTCAAGAGAGTTGCTTTATTCTCTTTATACTTTCCAAACTTGTTATGTTAAGGATATCAGAGGTTCCCATAGATTTTTACTGTGCATTTAAAGACCTGATGCCCATGAATTTGCCTAAACCTTTTTTGAACATGCTGAATTGCCTGCCTCAACAGCTGCCTGTAACAACAAATTCCAGAAGTTTAGTACTTACTCAGTAAACTCTATTTACTTCTACTGCTGAAATAGTTTTGAACGATACAAAAATTATAGTATTTAGCTTCTGTCCACATATTTAATGAACAGAATGAAAATCCATATTTACCATACAAATTGTTTATAGGGTATAATTTTCCCATTCTTCATTGTTATGCTAGGATGTGACTCAGTAGATTATCAGAACATGACACATAATTTTCCTGGTATGTCCTGTTAACTTCTCTTTCGGTGCCAAGTCTTTCAGTGATCACAAAAAGCCTTGAGAATTCCCCTCTTTAACTCTACTGCCTGCAGAATATCTAAATGATCTGATGCTTATAGGAAAATAGCTCTTTTTATGTGGCAGAATTTGTTTTTATTTGTTTATTTTCATTACTGATAATTTCCTTTAAATATTTGGTTTTGTAGTATTATGCTTTACAAAGTAGAAAGGTAGATCATTTGCTCAAAATATCTACTGTGCCTAAAACACATGCTCTTTTAAAGCGAGACGATTTAAGACGGATGTTTTGGTTTCAAAATACAGATATGAAGAAATTCATTATAACAGGTTGTTAGGAGTAAGGCAAGGATTTCCAACTGAAAATACAAGTACGTTTAGAAAACTTACTTTCAAATCCACTTTAGGCATGCCAACTTTACCTTTTCAATTCTCTAGTATTTTCATCAGTACTGAATTTATTGAAAAGAGGAGGGCAAATGAAGGAGTATGTCAAAACCTGTGTGTTCAGAAATCATGTCACTTTTATGCAGGGACCTGGTAATAAATAAATTATTTTAAAGCAGACAGGATGGCTTTAACACCTTTCTAGAAGTCTCTGAATTTCAATATACAAACAACACTCAGAAAGTAGCAGAGCAATGGTGCTGAAAAGAACACTTAGTGAGAAAATCTGGCCCATTTTGAGCTCACCTTTTTGTGCTATTATTTCTGTCTTTGCGAATTTTTTTGTACGGTGAAAACATTCATCTTCATTCCAACTCTGATGACAGATTCAAAATGTATTGACCTTGAAGAAAGACATTTTTAATGTTGCACTGCAGTTGAAATGAAAATACTACATTTCATAACATTTAGGTTGCAAACATCAAGGAACAAATTTGTACTTTTATGCATCACCCTCTGTTCTTCCTTGTAAAGTGGTGTGATCTAAATAATATTCCTGAATTTTTCTTTTATGTTTTATTCCCATGAAACACATTGGATATGGGGTATTATATTGCATTATTTTTTTTTCTTTATGGGCAGAAGAAACTACTTTTTCATCAGTTACAGTGGAAAATGTGGAAACAGAAAACCTGTTCCTTAATAGTAAATATAAAAAACCTGAAAACTTAATGCTGAAAATCTCTAAATGCCTCTGTCATTACTTTTCTTCTGTTCACTGTCAAGAGGTTGCTACAGCAGCCTCTGCTCATTGCTTTTACAGCATTTTTCTGCATAAAATTCTGTTAAATTTTCTATTGGGGAATTTTGGGGAATATATCCTCCAGCTACAACAGAAAGACGAGGGCCAAAACTTTATATTTTGTATTCCAAATAAGGAATGCATAAGCCTAAACCCGCTGACAATTGCTGCAGTGTTTTTGCCATTTCCTAGCCAATCCCACAGCGTTAGTCAGCTCCTCTGGGAGCTATTTTTGCGTTGCCAGCAGAAGATACGCTATCACGAAATTACAGCTTATATCACTTCTTGGTCTGTTGGCCTGTTATAACTGCATTTCATTTCCAGCTCGTAAAATTTGATGTTTGTAAATGGCAAGCCCATCATTTCTTATCAGAGTATGTCCAGCATAACTGCCATTAATTATAAAACTCTCCATCATCTCAGGTTACTGTATTGAAATATCATGAGAAAAAATTACTGCTGGGACTTCTGTCATCAATTGGACATATATTTTCAACTTGTTCCTCAAAAAATAATATAGATTATGCCTCTGGTTATGGCTTGCTGAATGTTATTTTAATAATAGATAATGGCTATTACAGATTCCCTGAATAATTTTAAAAGATAGTAATAGAACATTTATCCAGAGGTGAGGCAGGCACATAGGAACAACTGTTTACAGCTCTGCAGCATCTTTGTTCTGACCTGTATCTGGAAATTAACTTGCTGCTTCCTTGGGATTTAAACAAACAAACTGTTCTATTCCTTAAATAAATGATAGTCCATAAACATAAGTTGTGAAAATTCCTTATTGTTCAAAGGTAATCCCCCACCTTGTCACACACACACACACACGTGCGTGCAAGCACGCTATAATGGGACTGTAAGTGAAAAAACATAGATGTATGGTCCTGCCAATTTGCTTATTTAAAAGTCAATTATGTGGTTATCAATTATAATTACTGTTTGAAATCATTGAAGCTGGATCATTATTTACCTGTTGAAACTTGTCCTGAGTTTAGCCTACACATCTGAAGGTAAATAATTTTGGATGCCAATGCATAACAAACTTGTTATAAAACATAACTGAATAACAATGTCACCAGAAAACTGATGAGATTAGTAGAGCCTTTGGATTATTACCCATTCCTGTTCTTTCACGTGGGTACCAAAGATGTTACAAGAAGAAGCCCAAGGTCAATCAAAAGAGATTTCAGAGCTGCAGGAAGTATGCTAAAAGATTCAGGAGCACAGGTAGGTAGTGTTTTCTCAGTCCTCCCAGTAATGAGGAGAGACATTGGATGAAACAGATGAGCCCAGGACATCAATACCTGTCTCCAAGACTGATGCTTCCACCAGAACTTCGTTTTTTATAATCATGGAAGAGTCTTCCAGACATATGATATACTGGAGCCTGATGGGATCTGCCTGTCCCAACAGGGGAAACACTTCTTTGCTCATAAGCTGGCAGGACTGATTGAGAGGACTTTAAACCAGGAATGGTGGAGGAGGGGATACCAACAGGAGAGCTGAAGGTAAACCAAGGGTTGGTATGGCATCACCTGAGGGTGGCAATGCCAACGGGAGCATTTACACTGCTTCTGGGAGCACTGAGTTTTTAGGAGCACATCTGAAATGCTTGCACACCAATGCATGCACTATGAGAAACAAACAGGACAAACCAGAAGTGTTGATCCATTCCCAGAACTGTGATACCATTGTTATTAATGAGATTTGATGGAATGAGTCCCATAGCTGGAGTGCTGGGATGGAGGACTGTAGGTTTGTTAGGAGGGATAGATAGGTAGGGCAGGTGACGTGGAGGAGCTGCACTGTATGCAAGGGAGATGTTCGACTGTACAGCCCTTATAGTTAGTGATGATGTGGTTGAGAGCCTCTGAGTGAGGATTAGAAGGGTGGAAAACAAAGCAGATGTCGTTGTTCATGTCTACTATCAATTGACCAGCCAGGATGATAACACTGACAAGGCAATTAAGAGAAAGCTCTGGGTTGGTAGCCCCCATCTTTATGGGAGATGCCAGCTTCCCAGACATGAGCTGGGAATACCGTACTGCTGTGATAAGGAAGTCTGGGAAATTTCTGAAGTTTGAGTAAGATAATTTCTTGTCACAGGTACTCAGTGAGCCAACTAGGAAAGATGCCCTTGTAGACTTGTTTGTGAATAGAGAAGGACTCATAGAAGATGTGATGGTAGGTGGCTGTATTGGCCACAGTGATCACAAAATAGTTCAGTTTAAATTTTTTGGTGTAATGAGAAAAAAAGGTCAGCAGAGTTGCCACCCTGGATTTCAAGAAAGCAAACTTCAAGCTACTCAGGGACCTACTTAATGTTCTCTGGGAATCGGCTTTTGAGGGCTTAGGGGTCCACAAGAACTGATCGGTCTTTAAGAACCACCTTTTAGAAGCACAGGACCAGGCAATACCATGTGTCAAAAGTCAAACAGGTGGGGCAGAAGATCAGCTTGGCTGAACATGGAACTCCTCGTGGAGCTCAGGTGGAAGAATAAATTGTAAGATCTCTGGAAGTGAGATCAGTCTTTGTAGGAAGACTGTAGTGCTGTGGTTCGTATATGCAGGGAGAAGACATGAAAGGCCAAAGATCAACTAGAGTTAAAACTGGCCAGTGTTGGATCAGACAACAAAAAAGGCTTTTAAAAGTATGTTAATAACAAGAGCAAGTCTAAGGAAAATATTGGACCAATACTTGATGAAGATGATTGTCTGACTAATAGGGTTCAAGAACAGGCAGAGGCATTCAATACTTTTTTTTTCTGCAATCTTTAACATTAATGATAGACTTTGGGCTGTCTGGTCCCCTCAATTCAAAAACCACGAGTGCAGAAACAGTGACTTTCCATTTGTGGACACCGAAATTGTAAGGGACCGACTGTATCAACTGAATGTTTATAAGTCCATGGGGCCTGATGGGATTCGTCCCAGAGTAGTGAAGGAACTAGCAGATGGTATGTTAGGACCCCTCTCAATCATCTATCAAAGGTCCTGGGAGTCTGAGGAGGTCCCTGCTGACTGGAAGCTAGCCAGTGTTATTCCAATTTACAAAAAGGGTGTGAGGGAAGGCCCAGGGAACTACAGATCTGTTAGTCCAACTTCAGTTCCTGGAAAAATTATGGAGAAGATCATACTGGGTACTGTTGAAAGGCATTTAAGGAATAATGCAATCATCAGGCACAGTCAACATGGGTTCACAAAGCATAAGTCCTGTTTAATGAATGTGATATCCTTCTATGACAAGGTCACCCACCTAGTGGATGGAGGGAAGGCAGTGGATGTAGTTTTCGGGATTTTAGCAAGGTTTTTGATACTGCCCCTCACAGTATCCTTCTGGACAATTTGTCCAACCATGGGATGAGCAGATACACAGTGCATTGAGAGAAGAACTGGCTAAAGGGCAGAGCTCAAAGGGTTGTAGTGAATGGGGCTGCATCAGACTGGTAACCAGTCACCAGCAGTGTTACTCAGGGTTCAATTCTAGGGCCAGTTCAGTTCAATATATTTATCAACAATCTGGATGTAAGAGCTAAATGCTGCATTAGCAAGTGTGCTGATGATACCAGACTGGGGGGGTGCTGTTGACTCTCTTGAGGGACAGGAGACCTTGCAGAGGGATCTGGGTAGATTGGAGCATTGGGCAATGATTGATGGAGTGAAATTTAACAAGTCCAAATGCTGGATTCTGCACCTAGGATGGAGTAGTATTAAGCACAAGTATGGATTAGGAGAGGAGTGGCTGGAGAGCAGCCCTGCAGAAAGGGCCCTGGGGGTGCTGGTTGGCAGCAGCTCAGCAGGAGCCAGCAGTGAGCCCTGGCAGCCCAGAGGGCAAACCCCACCCTGGGGTGCATCAAACCCAGCATCACCAGCCGGGCAAAAGAGGGGATTATCCCGCTGTGTTGGGTGTTGGTGCAGCCTCACCTTGAGTTCTGTGGGCCCCACCATTTAAGAAGGATGTGGAGGTACTCGAATGCATCCAGAGGAGAGCAACAAATCTGGTGACAGGGCTGGTGAGCATGTCCTGTGAGGAGCGGCTGAGGACTTTGGGTTTGTCTAGTTTGGCGAGAAGGAGGCTGAGGGGCGACCTCATTGCTCTCTGCAGCTTCCTGAAGAGGGGATTTGGAGAGGGAGGTGCTGAGCTCTTCTCCCTGGGATCCAATGATAGGGCATGTGGGAATGGTTCAAAGCTGCACCAGGGGATGTTTAGACTGGACGTCAGGAAGCATTTCTTTACTGAGAGGGTGATCAAACACTGTAACAGACTTCCTATAGAGGTGGTTGATGTCCCAAGCCTGTCAGTGTTTAAAAGGCATTTGGACAATGCCCTTAACAACATGTTTTAACTTTTGGTCAGCCCTGAAGTGGTCAGGCAGTTGGACTAGATGATTATTGTAGGTCACTCCCACCTGGAACTAAAGTATTCTATTCTGTTCTATTCTATTCTGTTCTGTTCTGTTCTATTCATTGCACCCCTGTAACACATTCTCCTGCTAATTTGCATCGGTCCTCTCCTTTTCACTTCAGCAAAGCATATACACAATAAAACATTTTGGCCACACTGCCTTTGTTTGAAATAAGTTATTTCCAGCAGAAATCTTGTCTTGCATTTCATTTGCAGAAATATACTTTAGAAATGCTGGAGATCTTTAGAAATGCTGACCATACTGAACCTGTAGACTAAGAAGACTGTGTGAAACAAGGACTAAAAGTAAAATGGATGTCTAGTGGTAAAGTGTTCCTTTTTAAACATGAGAGCAGAATTGCTGGTGTGGGAACTGGTTAATGTTCAAATTTCCAGTCAATACTCAGGTTTGTTCTTATCTCTGGAGACATGAAACTTAAAAAAAGAAAAAAAAAAAAAATATTAAATGAGGCAAAAATAATGCAGAGAGAAAGAATGATTGTTCTATCTTCTCTTTGTGATCTGTCCACTCTTAGTAGAAAGGGGAGATGGTGATGATCTTTCCATATTCTGGCGTTGCGTTCCTACCATTGAGTTCATCTATAGGAAAAAAGTAACAGTGCTTCTGTTAGAGAATCAGAGAAAGCCTTGACACTGTGCAAGGACTACCTGGCAAAAGCTAAAACACTGATGTGTTATCAACACTGTTTTAGCCACAAACCCAAAACACAGCACTATATGGGCTGCTGTGAAGAAAGTTAACTCCATCCCAGCCAGATCCAGTACACCCTTGGTTTTGTGCACAGCACTTTCTAGTATGCTATTACAATACCCTGTCTGCATCAAGCCGTAGAGAGAACTCCTGTTTCCAGGATGCCTATAGATCTTATGCCCACTGCTTCTGAGTGAGCACAGAGAGAACTCTAGAGAGTTTTATTTTTAAGAAAGAAAAAAAAGGAGAGAGTCCACCTTTTCTTTCAAGAAAGAGGTCCTTATACTATTAGACTACAGCAAAACATGTGTTCTGAGGATCGAAATATTTATGAAGACTGAAGAGACAGTAGGAAGTTACTAGCTCACATGCTACTGCAGGCTGGTAGCAATAAACGTGCAGTCCTATGCCAATCAGAAAATAAACTGAAGTAGCTTACCCCTTAATGAGAAAATAAGAAGCTAGTTAATATTTCCAATGAAAGCAAAAGTTTACAAACAGGCAGTTGCCAGAGAATAGCTAATGTACAGGAACATACTTCCCCTTAGCAATTACTTGTGTGTGAATACATTTGAATCTGTATTTTCAGTACTAAAAACTAATCTCCACAGTGTCACAGAGAGTGGGTTGGACTGAAGTAAACCATGATTAAATGCAAGCTTATGCAACCTCCTTCTCTCAGTAATCCCATTTATACCCTACTTTATGAAACCCTGAACAATTATCGTTGAAAAGCACTGAGATAGCACTAGTATTTGTTAGACAATAAACATGTAACTTTTGCTTCGGCATACATCTCAAAGGTGACTGTGAGGTGCAGCGTGATTGCTGGAGGCAGGTCCATGACTCCTAGGGCACAGAGCAGGCACGGGACATGACCAGCTGCAGTCTCTGGAGAGCGACAGCTATCCCATGCTCCTGCCTCCGACTGACCTGGGAGTGGGATGTAGGAGTCACTGCCTCACACAGACACAAGAAACTACTAGCAACAGGTTTTATTGACTTCTGGCTATGTCTAAATTATGAAAGTACTTTGAAGAGTCTGGGGCTTGGTTTCATCCTATTTGCACTGAATCATGGTCAGCAAGGTACTTGGCTGGGCAGAGGCATACCTGCAGCATAGCACAATGAAGGATCAAAGGTAATGGCTTAAATGCAACCCTGGAGCCAAAGTCTTTGAGCATCAGGGCCCTGACAGCTAGCATGATAACCTGGAACAAGAGAGGAAGTCATAACTTTTCTCTCTTAGTCCTAGTTGGGATAACTGAAGACCAGAGCTGCACAAGACTGAAGATCAGAGCTGCAGAAGACATAAGACATAACCGCAGAAGGCACTTCCCTTGTGCAAGAGTCTCCACTATTACTCAATGCCAGTGAGAAAGCCACCGTTTAGAACCCAAACATCTGAACTGCTAAGAGCCTTGCAAGGCTAAGCTAATACAAAATGTTATTTAAGGTAAGGATAATGGAAAAAGACGCTCAGCAGTTGGAACCTAGAGATATGGTTCTGACAAGATACCAGTTGGAGAGCGATGTTTTGTGCTTGTAGTTGTTGCCATGTGAGCGTATGGGTGATGACTGTGGAGGACAAGAAGAGATGACAGGATTATGGTACACAACAGACACCTGTAGTTAATGAGAGACTACTTTATACTGCATCAGATTTCTAAAACACCTGAATAAAAAATGCAGTTTGTCAAATATAAGCGCTCCCTTCTTTAAGTGAGCACCAGATGCAGCAGGCAAATCAGAGATTGAACCATGTTTCTGCTTGCAAACAGAGTAAAATAGGGGCCACACAGGCACTTTCATTAATTCAGGCTCAAGTCCCTTTCTAGGCTTGTTTTGGTCATTATTTGTCACCTTGTATTTGTATCCATGACGGTTCTCTTTAGTGCAGAATAGAATCCAGCCCTGGGTATGTTTGAAATAAACAGTGAAATATTTTCATCCAATAATCTTTAATTCAGCTTCCTTCACAGAAGCAATTACCAGAAATGAAGAGGAAATTTGTTTAGTCATTACTTCAGATATTTCCTGAAAACATTTCTCTCTCTGTGTGTATTTGACTTTCAAACATTTATTAAACACAACTCCCTCCCACCCCCAAACCTTCATTTTGGTGCAAAGTAATAAAAAATAATTTTGACTTAATGTTGCTTCTTTTTTCCATGGCATTGAGGCATCCCAGAGCAGAGTAGGATAACATTCAGATAAGCGTATTGGGAAACATGAGCAGAATGTTTGGGAAAATTCTGGCCCAGATTTTTTTTCAGAAAGTGATGTTTTGGATACACCTGATGAGGTGCAGTTCAGCTTTTCTGACTGATTAAATAGCAAGATCTTATGAATGGGTGATTCTATTTTAATCTAATGGTAACCAGAAAAACAGATTCCTTGTTCAGAAACTCATGATGATAAATACAGATAAGCTATCTGCATTATTTTATACAGTCTATTAGTGGTGCTTCATTTAAGGAAAGCTTAATTGAAAGTAAGGTCAATCTAAGTCTGGTTTTATTTCAAAGATAACATTCTGAATTCAGAAGGTTCATCTCTTCAGACCATTTGAAAGTATAGATAAAAAAGAGTGGTATCTCCACACTGAATCTTGCAGAGGGAAAAATATCTCTTCTAGATAAATATGGCTATATCAAAAGTATCGATCACAAATCAAGTGGGGAACTGAACTAAGCAAATATGTTTTGAGAAGCTGCTCTTGAAAAAAGTAATTTATGAAGCATTGCCAACAGTAAATATGCTTTGAGGTTTGGTGTTAATACATATTTCAGATATCACTATGGAAACTCAGAGTAACGACTTAGCTAAAGATCTATAAATACGTGAGTAAAAACAGAAACAGATTTCCAAGCAGCAGCTGAAGGCAGAAACAAATGTATCTGTCTTTGCTTATGGCAGTAATTGCCAGAGTAGAAGTACCAAAAGGTTTCCACTGGCATTTCTGGGTTTCAGTTCCTTTTCAAAACAGTAAATTTGCAATAACAATTCAGAACACTTCAGCATATCTTTCAATTAAATGTTTCAATGTACACACAAATGTCTAGCTCAGCTGGGAAGAGATCCAGCCTAAAAACTAGAAAAATCTTAAAATGCTTGTTTTCTACAATGTAATTCAACTGATAATTGAGAAAAACAGGTAGATATTGACTAAGATAATACTTGAAGGAAACTAGATGGTTCTGTGCTTTAAAATTGTTGGTCAGATGCATACATATAAATATAAACTGGAAAACTTTGTTGTTAAGCTGAGTTGTTTACAATCAACGTTTAACCTTCCTTCCCTCTGCCCAGCATTGCTTCAGAAGTTGTTATAGTTTGGGATATCAAGTGATAACATACACAACCAGTGATAAAACATTGAGTTTAAGAGCTGTAGTTTGATGTGCACTCTGAAAATTTCTGAAATTCCTTGATTTAAAAAAAAAATATCCCAAGTACATCAGGAATGAAGTTATAGACTACAAATCACATTAGGCCTTGAAGAAAAAAGTTTTTTTTTGAATACCTGTCACTCAGTTATGTCTACTTAAAAGAAAAATCTTTGGGTATGTTCTTGTAACACACAATGATGTGCTGTTGTTTTAAGACATGTGAAGAACTGATGGTTTTACAAGAAAATTCTGAAACATACATATCCAAGGATGTTCAGACAAGACTACTGCAAAGATAAAGTCTGTAGGGAAAGGTAGCATCTTTTATTAAAACAGCTGATATAGCAGGGAAAAGCAGATAGCTTTTGGACTAGCAGACCTTTTGTGAAAGCCCCCTGTGAGTCAAATACTTTAGCTACTCTTTTTCCAGTTGGTTCAGTAGAAGAGATTATATCTCCCTTTAAACTTTGCCTCTTATGCTTTGTTGCTGTACTGGTTTAACACCACTACTTCTAAAATAATACACAGATGTGTTCTAGTAACATATAAAAAACCAGACTGATGATTTTTTTCTTATATTGCTCCTATAATATACAGAGCACCAGCCTCATTTTGTTTGCTTCTAGGAGCAGCAGTTACCCCTTTTGTTTCCCATCTAATTAATACTTCACACTAGTGTTTTTAGTTCCTAACCCCTTCGGTTTCTCTGACTTCATTTCCCTTCAGTTCCCTGCTTTTTCTCCCACATTATCAGGGTGACACCAGATGTCCTGACTTCTGTTCTCATTTCTAAGCTTGCCTTATAGTTTGTACTCTGAGGCTAACTTCTCTGCAAGTCATATTATTATGTGTAGATAGATATTTGTTTGTAAACATCACAAATTATTATAAGTTTAATGCACAATCAATAAAGCTCTAATTTTAAGTTCTAGAAATCTGAAATACAGTGCTGTAAAGTCAGAGGGGTTTTTAGAGCATTTTTAGGTTTTGTTTCCTCCTTGCCATTCTTAAAATATCTGACTCGCTCAGGTCAGTCTATAAATAACTGAATTCAACAATTCACTTATTCAGATCTGGCAAAGCTTGAGGAGGTTTCTATTTTAAGAGCATGCTGACCTTAAATTAGAAATCATGTGTCTGGCTTGAATGCTCCTAAGAAATACACATATTGACATTCTGATTTTTTCATAACATAGATACCAGTTATTCTAAGATCAGAAACTAAAAGCAGCTGAGGGTTAAGCTATTCATAGAACCAAAATGAAAGATGAAACATGAATTTAGAATGGAGATCTTGCCCTTGACAGTGTCTTCTGGGCAGGGCAAATTTAAGAAACAGAAACATGTATATACGTATATACACACACGCCTCTTCTGAGCACTGTTTAGTAGGTCCTTTTGCTATAATATGGCTTCTCAACAGCTTCTTCACTGAGCCTGCAAAGAACTGAACTGCTTTGAAAACAAAATACTGACTCAGAATATAGAAAAGAAGTAGGGCTGGATCTAAAGGATGCCTGAATGTCTAAAAAAGCAATTTTTTTGAATGTAGGTATTTAATTCCAAACCCAAAATCCAACAACCCTGGCAATGTTCAGCAACGATTCTTGGCTCATTAGATGACCTTTCTGGTCTTGAATAGTATCATCAGTTCTCTGTTTTCTGTGTGGTCGTAAGTGGTTTTACTGCTGCGGACAGTAATGGTTGGAAAGGATCTCTGTTAACACTAGAGATTCTGAACTAATAAAGTCCTCATTATTCCTTTCTGTGGTCAGAAGATTGGACTGATATTTTACATTTTCCTTGTACTCTTTTGTAGGTAGATACCTTGCAGTTATATTCCAGAAAGCCTAGTGGTTTGCTAGTGCCTTTTTTTGTCATCTGGTCCTTTCATTTTTAGCTCTTACCTATTTCTCTAAGGAATGACTCAGCCTGTGACAGAATGCAATTATCACTGGTCACTGATACAAGGCAGTACTTCCATGCTTTTTTCTTTAATTTCCATGTAATAAAATATTTTACAAGTTTTTTTTCTTCTAGTTTTTCACATTCTACTAATGGTGACTGATAATATCAGAAGCAAATGATATCTACAAGTAAATGCCATATATATTTTGGCTATTTTTCTGCTTCACTTGTTCTTTAAAGCACTTCTCATCTAGATTAATGTATTCAAAACCTCATTTCAATTATTTTTATTATGCCTGGCTTCAGCTTTCTGCCATTAAAAATGAGAGTATACAGTTCATTTAAGGATTCAATATCCCTGTTAAACAGTAATTCATGTCAGCTTCCCCATTTACATTCCAGCAATTCATGGGATTTGATTGATTTATAGAAGCATTTGGAACTGGAACTCTGCCTCTGCCACTGAATATGGTTTTGTGTAGAGACTGTTTTACATACTAAAGTATAACATTTAGTAATAAGCCTTTTCTGTTTTGGCCAGCTGCTCATGATATTGTGTTTTCTGATTATCCAAAGGCAACTTTCTCTCTCTTTCCCCTCCACTTTTAAAATATTGACTTAGGTACTAAAATGTCCACTTCTCGATGCTGGAGGTAGCTGCTTGACCAGTCCTGGCATGAGTCCCAAAAATTAGAAGTGAAAGGGCTGAGACAGATACAGAGGTGGAAGTAACATATATAGTGTTAATGTAAAAATTCCCTTTGCAGCTCTGGTGAAATGTGTCTTTAGCTTTCACCATGCCAGTTTGACCAAGTGAAACGTTTTCTGGAACAGGGCAAGACAGAATCCATATGTGTTTGGATTAGAAGCTTTTGCTTTAGATTGTATTAACACATATATCCTAGTTTTGAAGAGCTGAACTGAGATTCAGAGGAAAAAGAGCAAGACACACATGGATTTAGAAGACAGTGCTAGGAGTGGTTTCACCTCATGACCACTTGTGACTGAATGAAGTGGAGCAGTCAGTGCAAATGCAGAGCCAGAGGCACTGGCTGAGTAGTAATTCAATTCCATTGGATACCTGCTGAATAATTTACAACATATTATCCCAGAGAAGGAAGATACTCCTCATGCCTAGGCATGAGTATGTACAATGGTGCACCATACTTAGAGCTCAGAAGATAGCTTTGCCTCAGGATGTCTGTTATCATTCTTCTTTCACTGTTCCAAATAATCACTCTTCTTTTCCTGAAGAGTGAAGCTTTTAAGGATGTACTGTATTACCCCTAATGGGCTTTCCTGAATCAAAGTATGGAGATGTTTGCTAGCAAGCAAATCAGTTGGGCAGGCACCATTTATAAGAACTCAAGCATAATAAATCAGAACCAACCTATGCTTGTTCTTGCCACTATTTAAATGTTTTCCTTATTCTCATCTCTATGAACCTGCAGCTATCTGGAGTAATGTCTTGAAGTGACAGGGATAATACAACAGTAAAATACAAACACAGTAAACTGAAACTTTTTGAACAGGTCAGAATGTGGCTGATTATCAGTACAATTTCTTCTGGAGTACCATGTTTTGATGACATCAGCTCCCCATGATTCACATCAGTGCTCTCAAAAAGACCTTGAAGCTTGTGTTTCTCTGAAAATAGAAACAGTAATCAGACATGTGAAGATGGATGAAAGTTATAGTTTTATATACCTTGATGGCATTAAAGGAAAGCTGATGGCATGAGGTGTTCACGGCATGAGGTTGCCATGCGATTGTCTAACACTAACAAAGGTGAGATGAGACAATATGCCTGGCTACCAGAATGCTTATCAAATATGGGCCTGAAGGTTGATGATGCACTGATATTAAACAATCTTTATACACTCAAGATCAGAAGACATATCTACAACTGCAGGAAAATTTGTTGGTGATGCTACCAGTGGACAGGGTACACCTTGTTGAGGAAGATAAGCCTCCAGCCTGGCAGGCTGAGGTATGCTTGATCATTTTGTTGTGTTAATCATATTTCAGCCTGAGTATAGTGATGAAGTTATTATTGCTTGCATGTACATATTTCTTTCTTCAGTCATCTTTCAGTCTCTTGTTTTAGGCAGAGGGTGTCTTATCAGTGCATCTTTTGTGACATGGATCCTATAAAGGATGTGAAGGACTCTACCTAATACCTCCTAACACAAATTTAAAATTGTGACGGTAACCGTCAAGCCATACCGGAGATAAGCTGGTACCACTGCTTATAGACTACTTTGCTTAGTACTGCAAAGCTCGGGCTGAAATTTCAGGCTTGATGGTCTTGGACTCTTATTTTTCTCTTTCTTTGCAGTAACTTTGGGAACGATTTATTTTCACACTTGACATCTCAATGTGTCTCAACCTCAGAATGAAACTTAATTCTTTGCTTGCCTTGCGCTTCACAGTGAGTTCTTAAGTGTTTGTCTATAAAATGCTTTCCCTATAAATATCATCTTGAGCAGTAAACAGACAGATAGAATTACAGGTTGTGTTTTTATTTTTAGGGATTTTTTTCTAAATCATGTCAATTTTTTTATTAGATGGTAGATCATGGTTCTTGAATACGGGTGAGTCAGTCCTAAGCAACAGGTGAGCTCTGTTGCAAAAGGGCGGGTGATGACCTCCTTTGTCCTCAGATAATCGAAAGGGAGTTGGGCTCCCTTTTTGGAGTTAAAATTTGGAATTTGGAGTTAAAACGCCCAAACGCCCAAATTTGGAGTTAAAACCAGGGGCACAAAGATGATCCGAAGACTGGAGCACCTCTCCTGCGAGGACAGGATGAAACAGTTGGAGTTGTTCAGCCTGGAGAAGAGAAGGCTCCTGGAAGACCTTGTAGCAGCCTTCCAGTACCTAAAAGGGGCCTACAAGAAGGCTGGGGAGGGACATTTTACAAGGGCATGGAGTGATAGGACGAGGAGTAATGGCTTTAAAGTGGAAGAGCGAAGATTTAGATGAGACATTAGGATGAAATTCTTCACTGTGAGGGTAGTGAGGCACTGGAACAGGTTGCCCTGAGAAGCTGTGGATGCCTCATCCCTGGAAGTGTTCAAGGCCATGCTGGATGGGGCTTTGGGCAACCTGGTCTGGTGGAAGGTATCCTTGCCCATGGCAGGGGGGGTTGGAACCAGGTGGTCTTTAAGATCCCTCCCAACCAAACCATTCTACGATTCTATTATTCTATGATCATGACATGGGGCAAGGCAGACCTGTGCAGTTTCTTATCATAATGATGGTATCAGATACTATGTCAGTCTAGGTGCACCTTGAAGTGTTTTAGAGCATAATATCTGCAGTCCAAAGGCTCTGCTTACCTATGATGACTAAAACCTTATTGCTGGGAAGTTTTCTCATCATTATTGACCTCACCTAGGTTTCTTGTGGGACATTTGCACCCTGGATGGATTTTCTACATAAATGCCATACTTACGCTGTCTGCTACACATCTTTCTTAGTGGAAAATGAATCATGTGAATGCCTACCGTTGTTCAAATACAGTTCATGCACTGACTCCGCTTTGAACTCATCAGCATTATTCTCCCTCTCAGGTGGCTTGTGAAGTTCTTAGGGACTAGGAAAAATGACTGTTCTTTCCTTGAAGGCAGTGTCAACACTATAACTTATCTACTGTTGAGTGTGGGAGCTGCAGCACAGCTTATATTACTTTCCTTGATATTCTTGGCTTATCTACCTGTTGTTTTCTTGAATGCCACATTACTGTTGAGCTTCAGTCTGAGTGTCATTCAGCAGGCTCCCTTACCCTAAACCATAACCTTTTATCATTAAATGTGTTTATGAAGCTATAGAGTTGTGCAAGATTGTGGAGGGCTGTGCCAATATTTTCTATGGATTCCTTCCTCATGAAATGATGAAGAAGACATTTCTCATAAATGGCATTTCAGAGGGAATTAAAGAGCTATCAGATTTATTGATGACAGCATTATATGATTTCTTGGGTTTTGTTTTTAAGTTGCATACCCCAAAGACATTATGGTTCTTTCAACCTACAAGTTTTTCTGGTGCAGATCAATTTTTTTCCTCTTCTGGCTTACGTTTAAGATTAGCCAATAAGAATTAAATCGATAAGCCAAAACATATCTTCTCATCTACACACCACCTGCACTAAAAGAAAATTTGCATCTAAGGAAAGACAGTGAAGTAATAAGGAAGTCAAACTTTCCTCACAACAGCAGCAATGAGGGAGGCCACAGAACTGAACAATGATGAAGAATCAGATGACCCTTGTGCATGAAACAGCTTGGGAACATAAAAAGTAGATAATCTATTAGAATGAGTCATGCTAAATCATTTATTCAAACTTCTGCTTTTCTATTGTCTGCAAAATTTTGATAAGTAATAAATAAAAAATAATTCCTATTCACTTTTTCAGGAGAATTCTTTGAAAAGATCCCAATAATGCGAATTATCATAATATTAAAAAGAAATTGTTCACAAATGGTATAAGTAAATGCTTAACATAGGTAAATATGGTTTCAGTTTGGAGTTTGATTTTCCCTCCTGTTGCTCCTGTGTTAAACCAGGAGGATTTTTCGTGAAGCTAGTTAAATCACAAGTATGAAAACTGAAGTGAATGAGAGGACAATTAGGTCCTACATTCATGTATTTTGACTACTCTAAGATTAACTGTTTATGGAAAGTGATTCCATAAGAATCTCAAACAAGTTCTACTTTAAATTAGTTTTCAGACTCAAATGAATTCTGACAATTTATTATTGCTTCAGCTCTCCTTCTAGCAACTAAGTGATAGTGACATTTATATTAAGGTCACCTAATGCTTCTCATTAAAATCTCTCATATCTTAGCTATCAGTGGCTTATATTTTTGGCAAAGCTTGCCACTCATGATAAAATATTCTGCCTTTTATCCCTGATTCAAGCTGTTCTTTCTTCTCCCTGCCACTCCAAAAAAGTTTTGGTAATAACAAATTAGTCTCTTTTGAGTGTGAAGTACAGAATACACGGGCAGACTCAACATCTCTGAATATTTTTTTACTTTATTAGGTTAAGACTTTGGAAACAGATGGTGGATTATGGCAGGAGCAATCAGTGCCCTGTGAGAACGTGAAATAGGGTGTGATTTTCTTTTGTGGTTTAGTTTGCTCCAAATTCAAAACAATAGGTTAATGGAACAGCCTCCTGGGCAAAGGAAATACTTAAAGCTAACAGAGTGATAAAAAATTTCCTCCATTGTGAGAAGAGGTTGTTGATTTATAATGTTACCAAAGGTGAACTGCAGTCTACATCTTATTGAAAGTCTGCCTATCTGTAATTCTCTTTTTTATTATGTGCATTAGATGACTGGGATTTCCAGTTCTAAAGAATGGAGTTTTGCATAACCACTTTTACACACAAATTATTCAGAAATGTAAACATTTCCTTCATGTCAAATGACATGCAAGAACAGTGTAATTAATAATCCATTATTGCAAAATTGTTTAAAGCAGTTGGAACAGTAGCATATAAATAAATAACTATTTATTTTTCAAATGAGTATGAGGTCATTCTGCTTAGCAATTCTATTTATATATGCTATATCATAAGTGCTATATTCCTATTATTTCTGAGAAACTTTTCTGAAATGCCACTGAAATGGATAATATTTTCTTTCTACTTTATGTAGAAAATGTTTTTTTCTTAATTGTATTGTGCAAGATAAGAAAAAAATTCGGAAGTAGGCTGAGAGAAAAAGATGTTATATCTTTCAGTGATTTTGTTGATTTATATATCCCTATATAATGAAAGTAAGCTTATTTCTCTTGGTCATCCATTTCTTCATCGAGTTTGTATGGTGGTCCATCATATTCCATTGATCTTTACATGTCACGCAACCACAGACTGAAAGTAACAACTTCATCACATACGAGCAAATGCTCCCTACTCATTCTGCAGGGATGGGACACGTTTAAATACTGTTGACTGATCCCTGCTGCATAACGCCTGGCTATGTTGGCAAGGGAGAGCACTTAGGGAGGGCTGGGCTCTGGACAACACACTACTTAATAACTGACTGTAATTTTTCCATTAAAGATGTACGTGGAAGAGATAAAGTGCATAGATCATAGCTTTTACTCTGTGAGGGAAATAAAAGCTTACAGTGGCAAGGTTACTTGATAATTACAGTTAAGCCACTATGTATAGACTTCTGAGGCTGAGAGAGGGATAGTGATCCAGGTAATAGTTTGCAATGCCCATCCATGCTCCACTACAGGCATCTTTCAGGAATCATGATATCTGCACTTGTGTACCCGTTCTCTATTTCACAGAATTACTCAAGGATTAGTAATGTGTGCAACGTAGTGGTGCTGGGACACTGAGGTGTTGCAGATACACAAAGCAGGCTATTTTGATTCACTCTCCTGTAACAGACAAAATAGATTGATGAGAGAGCTGTTTCATACAGGCTGAAAGCAGACTAGCTCTGTGAATTGATAAAAGTGGGAAGAATACAGAGATTCCTGGGACATTAAAATGTGGTGGCTCTGATCCTGGCTCTGCAAAGCATGTACAGCAAATGGGTACATGGGCTGACTTTTCTGAGCCAGTTTGTGATGGAACAGATCATCCTTGGCAGAATCCCTTTCTGTCAGACTAAAAAGTAACATAACATAATTCCTACAGGGCACCATGCTACCACATTTATCTGAGTGTGTCTGCACATCATATTCTGCAGAAGCAGCCTTCATTACTAAAGTGGTACAGTAAGATACTACTATTCATCTCCTTGAAAGTGCAAAATCCACTTTTTAAGATGCAGAATAAGAAAAGTTTACCTATATCAAACCAGATAAGCAATTATTTATGCTTTACATGTGACTCTCCAAAATGATGAAATTGTTAGTAATAAAAGTTGGATTAAAACTGTCTGCTACAGACAGATCCAATGCCTTCTTAAAAATGTCTGTGCATATTTACTTTCAACAATTTCTAATCAACCTCAGCTTTCCTAAGGCTGTGTAGCACACCAGAGGCATACAAGCTTCAGCAAAAATTCTTCTGCTTTCAAAAGACTTACGATTTTGCCAGACTTCCAAAGTCCACATGCAGAGCTCTGTAAGTTAAATTAGTGCTAGAAAGAAAACATATTGGAAGGAAAACAGCATGAGGCTTACGAATCAGTTCTCAAATCCTATGCTTCTGTTTCAACCACAATAGCTTCCTTTCGATACTTATAATTTCAATAAATAAAAATTATATTTCCTTACTGTATCCACATTTAACATTTTAATGAACCAAACAGTAAGCATTATAAGAACATTTGAGAATTATTATGTGTATATTTTTCCTTTATTGCTGTCTGCTTGTAAAATGCAAGTATGGCCTGGGTAATATAGCATCACAGTCTTGAACAAATTTGAATGCAGTAGACTGCTATAGATATGAAATATTAATATGATATATGATGTTTTGTCAGTGAGAACAGGGGTTTGTGAATCTGGTAAGCAAGGAAATAACAGTTCATTTAATCCTTTCTGTCTAATCTGAGTCTTCTTCAATCAGAAAACTGGGACATATGTCTTAGGGTGAAAAACCTAGCACTGAAGTCCTCTACCATTGCGATTCCCAATTAGATTTGTTTACATCTGCAGGCTTATTTTAAATGTGGAGCTAACTTTCTGAGAAAACAATAATATAAGCCATTTGGAAAGTATAACTGCAAGCCAAGGTATTATGTTTTGATTGAAATGTTCTCCTTCATTTTAAGACCTAAAAAGGATAATGCAATAATAAAAATGATCAAATGCAGTCTCCAGTCTTCCTGTCTATCCCCAGTCAATGTACTGTTTTGTAAATTGGATGACCTGAGAAAGTCTACTGCACACAAATGTTGCTTCCCATCTAAATTTCTTTAATATTAACTCATCACTTCTAATTCCTCTCCAAAACAGGCCAAATTCACAGAATCACAGGACAGTTGAAGTTGGAAGGGACTTCTGGAGCTCATCTTGTTCAACCGTCAGCTCAAGCAGGTATATCTAGAGCCAGTTACCCAGGACTGTGTCCAGATGGCTTTTGAATATCTCCAAGGAGGGAGACTCCACAACCTCTCTGGGCAACCTGGGCCAGTGCTCAGTCACCTTTGCAGTAAAGAAGTGTTTCCTGATGATCAGAGGGAACCTCCTGTGTTTCAGGTTGTGCCCATTGCCTCTGGTCCTGTCACTGGGCACCACTGGAAAGAGCCTGGCTCCATCTTCTTTGCACCCTCCCTTCAGGGATTTATACGCATTGATGGGATCCACCCTGAGCCTTCTCTTCAGGCTTGAGAGTTGTCTCAGCCTTTCCTCATAGGAGGGATGCTCCAGTCCCTTCATCGTCTTCATGGTCTTTTGCTGGACTCTCTCCAGTATGTCTGTGTCTCTCTTGTAAAGAGAGGTCCAGCACTGGACATAGTACTCCAGATGTGACCTCACCAGTGCTGAGGAGAGAGTACTTTGTCTAATGCAGCCTAGGATACAATTCGCCTTCTTTGCAGGAAGGGCACATTGCTGGGTCATGTTCAACTTGGTGTCCACCAGGACCCCCAGAGCCTTTTTTACCAAGCTGCTTTCCAGCTGGATGGCCCCCATCATACATTGATGCATGGGATTGTTCCTTCTCAGGTGCAGGACTCTGCACTTCCTCTTGTTGACCTTCATGAGATTCCTGTCAGCCCCTTTTTCCAGCCTGTCAAGGTCCCTCTGGATGGTAGCACAACCCTCTGGTGTGGCAGCCGTTCCTCCCAGTTTGATATCATCAACAAACTTGCTGCGGTACACTCTGCCCCAGTATTGATCGCTGGGGTACACCAGTAGTCACTGGCCTCCACCTAGACTTCATGCCACTGATCACCATGCTCTGGTCCTGGCCATTCAGTCAGTGTTCAATCCACCTCAGAATATAGCCCTAACACAGATAGAATGTGATAATTGAGGCTCTTTGTTGCACTTATAACACTAGGACTGCACTCACAACACTAAAAATACTGATGGATTTAATTCCTTATTGTTTTCCAAGATTATCTTTGGAATAATTTATCATTTCTGTAAATTCAAAATTAGTGGACATATCCATGTGCTTACTTAAGTATTTGCATAAGTATTTTTCTGGATATACATCTCAAACCGGATATTAAAATTTCAGTTTGTCTCTTGTTTGTATCAATTTTAGCTATCTACAACTCCTCATTAGGAGTAACTCCTAATGAGGCACATACTTTAAAGGAGGATTAGGTCCTCAATGTGGATAATTTTTTATTTTGTAGAAAGAAACTATAAGAAAGTTATCTAGTTGAAATTCCGTAATCTACACATAATTGTATTTCAAAAAGTCATCTTGTATATGTGGATTGTTTCTGTGATACTAACCTATATTAATAGCTATATATTCTTTTAAACTAAAGTGAAATAGTAGAATATCCTAATAAAATCTTTTACTTCAAATGTTGAATCCCATAATTTTGCAACCTCAATTTCCAACATCCAGATTGGGAATAACATGACATTCAAGAGGTCTTCTGACACTTGCGGGAGAATTTATGAACTTTAAACAGAGATCACGAGGAAAAGAAAAGCATTAAGGGAGCAGAGCAGAGCTGGCAGATTTTCAAGAAAATCTTCTATAGAGCGCAGGAGCTTGTGATCCCCAGGAGAAAGAAATCGGGTAAGCAAGGCAAGAAGCCGGCATGGCTGAGTCAAGACCTGCTGGTCAAACTAAAGGCCAAGAAGGAAATGCACAGGCAGTGGAGACAGGGACAGGTATCCTGGGAGGAGTATAGAGAGGCTGCCCAGTTGTGCAGAGATGGGATCAAGAAGGCCAAGGCACAGCTGGAGCTGAACTTGGTGAGGGATATAAAGAATAACAAGAAGGGCTTCTATAGGTATGTCAATCAGAAGAGGAAAGTCAAAGAAAACGTACCCCCTCTCATGAGCAGGGCAGGGCAGCTGGTAG
>NW_009633910.1:0-5792 GCF_000690535.1 Cariama cristata
CTGAAATGTTAAAAATCAGAAGCAGGCCCGAGTGTGCTCTCCTTGGTAAGAGTATAAATAGGAGTGGCCCCTTTGAAGTCCATGCAATGGCATTGTGCCAACCTAGCACCTGGGTGCTCACCATGCCCTCCTAGGATGTGCTGTCCCATGGGGAATCCAGCAGCTGCCCTGGTACTTCCAGCAGTCAGTTGGGGCTCAGTTTTGGGTGGATGGGGGCATCACTTGTCTTGTAAACTGACAAATTAAAGCAATGCCTGTGGATCTGACAGCTTATTTTTGCTGATCAGCAATAGACCCCGATCCATAAATCCCTTCCTTGGTGAGAAAGAGGGAGGGCTTGCTCCAAGCTTGCTCCAGGACCAGCAGTGTTGCAGAAAGCCATGTCCTCTCTCTCAGGCAAGTGGAGCAGGAGCACCCTATGAACCTGTTCAGATCAAATACAGAGCTGGGGCCCTGGTGCATTAAGTGTGATGTAAGCAGCTGAACTCACCTTCATGTGATTTTTGTTGCAGAAAAAATTAATAAGCAAATAAGTGAGAGAAGGTGGAAGTAAGAGTAACCACAGTGCTCAGGTACGGTTGAAATTGTGCTGGGGAGTGCAGGGAGGAGTCTGAGATGAGGAAAGTGAGATGGATGTGGGTGAGAAAAGGGGGTAATTGACAAGATGGTAGAGGATGTGGGGGGTGGAATAAATGACAGCTCAGCATCAGGTTTGGGGAAGAAAGGTCAGGAGAAATCTGAGGGGAAACTGCTGGGAAACACTACAATGATAATCTGCAAATGACAATCTAACTTGTAGCCCATCTCGAGAGAGCTTTGTAAAGCTTAATTTTTGTTTCGAAGAAATCATTTACTGCATGTAATCTGTAAAGCAGTATGTTGTTACATCACTACTGCACATGGCTCATCACTCATGCCTGCACACTGTGCTGTGGGGAGCTGGCTGCACTGTGGAGAAAGCATCCTCAGGCAGTGTTTCCCAAACCCAGGAGCACAAGCTGTATTGGGAGGGGGCAGTGAGAAGCCATACCTTCCCAGAGGGTTGAAGACCTCAGGGACTACTGGAAGTCCCCAGCTGGAGTCTGCAAGCCCCCAAACACAGCCAGACCTCACCTACCCCAGCCTGCTCCCCAGGCAGGGAAGGCAGCCTGAGTTGGGGTCCACCGGTCCCCAGAGCTGATGCTGTATGTGGCAGGGGGTAAGTGGATGGAGACAGTGCAGAGTGGCTCCAGTTTTGAGCAACTGCTGTGGCCTGCCCCACAGGGATCTGACTTGTCACTCTCTATGAGCCTGGCCTGTGGCTACCACCCATGCATATGTTTTTTGAAGAATCTTCCAAGGAAAAAACAACCAATCTGGAAGTGGAGGAGGAGATGGGAGCAGAAGTGAAGCATCTCTGAATGGCACTAGCTGCTCCTGCCTGTCCTGGGAAGGAGGGAGGAGAGATATTTAATGGGGAAAGGAATGAATTAGCAGTTCTGAGATGGGGGAGGATGCACGCAGGAGGAGCAGAGGCTGGGATAAAATCCCCACTGACAGCCATTGCTATAAAGCCTGCTGGATTATCAGGATCAAAGTGGAACACTGATGTGAGGAAGATGACTTGCTCACTGCTTTATGGAGAATGAGGGTCATTTTGCATTGACATTCCATCTGTGGAGTGAGGCTGCCTGTCACCTGATAAGGGTTTGTGCAAAGGTCTTGAGAAAAAACTCAGTCCATAGTGGCCATAAATGAACACCTCTGAGAGAAACTTTAAAACAGATGCAGCTGATGGGCTCACGTAGAGCTACTGTCCAATATGGATGGCCAGGGATCTCCTGAGCTCAAATGCAGTGTTCCAGTAATAATAGAGCAAATGGTTGGTAACATTCCCCTTCAGAAACTCTTTGTCAGTGAAGTCAAATCCAACAGTTCACACTGTAAGCTCCTGTCAGGAGCCCCAGGAAAGGAGGAGTCATCTGAGCCTTGCTGTTAGGGCCTCACGACTGTGGTCTTGCAGGCCCTGCCTCCCCCCACCTCCTTGCCAGCAGCACAGCCCTGATGTCAGCACAGTGCTGTTGGGAGAAATGCAGTTCAACATACATGAAAGCTTTGGGATCAGAGCCCAGAGAGGTAAAGTCCAAGCTTAGTTAATGTAAGAGGCAGACAGCGATGTGGGATCATGGGATGAGTCTGCTGTGAGAGCCTACGAGGCACCCTGCAAGATACTGGCCACCTTGAGGCACTTCTCAGGGAGCAGCAGGCACTTTGAGGGGCCTGAGGGACTGATTTGGAAGGAAGGCAGTACACGCCTGTGTTGCTCAGCAAAGCAGAGATGGAGTGAAGTTGGCACTGCATCTTAAACTGCAGAAGATTTGGCATGTATTTTCTCAGGCCATGGTCCTGGTTGAGTTGTAAAACACCCTGGCTGCTGTCTGTCTGGTGGCACATTGCCATCATCATCTCCTGCTGGAGCTGTTCTGCTTTACACAACTGATTTGCCCGTCAGGAAGAGCAGGGACTTGTATCCTTCTCTCGGCATCTCAGATGGATGCAGAGAGTAATGAAGAAAACGTTTAGCTTGACCACCAAGGAAATCTATCTGCCAGCAAGAGGCTGTTGACAAATTTCCTGAGGATGCAAAAGGAACTTTTCTGCAACATAAAAAGTTAGTTCAGGAAATGTCACCAGAAAATTCTGCTACATATCATCGGTAACTTCACTGCAGTGACTCTGTCACTCAGAAAATCCTGTGGTAATCCAGTGGGCTATCTTAACCTTCAAAAGTCTAATGCTTAAAATGAACAGGTTTATATAAATTCCATACCAGTATATCTCCATTTACAGCACTGAAATCTGCCCAGAAGTGGGATTTGTGCATCTGTCACAGATGAGTGTCAGCCTAGGAAGATATCACCTCATTGCTCTCTTTTTTAGGATACAGTTGTTGCTAGTGCTAATATTATGCACCTAATCTTGATTTTCTTTCCCTCCCCTTCCCTCCCCCTTCTGCCACTTGCTCTCTTTTTTCTTTGTCTTACCCAGAGGCATCTTAGCCTGCCCACCCCACTCCCCTACTCTGTGACAGAAGCTCCTCAGCTGCTTTGGTGGGTGACAGAAAGGGCATCCTGAATGTCATCTCCTCAGCCAGCTCTTCCACTGATGTTTGCTGGGAACATGAGGAGTCTAAGTAACAGCACAACTCTGATACTCAGTGAAGAGCTGCTCACCCCCAACTGAAAGTTTGCTGCCTTAATTGTCTCTCCACTGCTCTGTGAGCTGGGCTGTGCCACTCTTGAATCTCACTGTGAGACTGTGTGCTGAACGCCATGAAAATGTCATCCTTGGAAGGCAGACTGCATAATCATCAGTCATAAAAACCTTTGTGCAGATTAAACAGAACATCAACTTCTCTATCCATTCAATGACCCTGAGCCGTGCAAAGACCAAACCCTATAGAAATTCAGTCTCTGAAAGGAGGACCAGGATTAGCAGATAGTAAGGCTACCAGAACAGTGAATAGTTGCCTCCAAACATCAAGTCAGAGCTCACTGGTAGCCACAAAAGGCAAACAGAGTGTCAGGAATTTTCAGGATCAACTGAGAACAAAACAGAAATCATTGTACCAGGCCCACAAACCACCTGGTATCTGCAGTTTTGGCCTGTGCAATTAGGAAGAGTACGGAGAAAGATGACAAAATTGATGGAAGCTCTGGAGACACAAACTGTTCAGACTATGATCTTTCACTTTGGAAAAGGAACAAACAAGTGAGAAGATGATATGCTTACATCATATTATAAATAGTATGGAAAAAGTGAAATTGGATTTTCTCCAAGCATCAAACGTACACTCATTCACAAAATACCAGCTGGACCTTTGCTCAAGGCTGATAGGGCTGTCTGCTCATTCTCAAATTTATGAGACTGTCTCTGCATGATGCTTTTTTTCTGCTCTGGCTTTCTCACAGCTGAGCAAGCCTTACAGATCCTCATTCTTTTCAGCCAGGAGATGGATGCACAGCTGCTGTTTCATATCTTCTCAAATGAGCTGAAGTTAAGTTTTGTATAGCAGCTGGAAAAGCAAATTACTTGGGAATAAAATTCTCTGAAGACCTGGGGAAAGGGAAGGAGTGGATTAAAACAAAACTCTACTGTTTAAGAAAAACCTGCTGTAGTCAGCAGTGTTCAGAAGCAGAGGATAATAATCACATAAAGATCACAGCAAAATGGCTTTACCTATGCCAGAGCTCTGCAAGGCCAGATTACCACTGTGGGAAAGCATGCTGGAGCAGTGGGTAGTGCTAAATAGCTGCTCACAGACACCACAGCCACAGCTTTTCTGCATCTATACACCTGCAGCAAGCCTGGAAAGTCAATGATCTTCCTACACTTACCTGTTCAAGCTCAGCCACTTCCACCTCCTTCTGCAGGAACAGGCTGGTCCCCATGCCTGGCATTGAAATTGCTAAAAAAAAACCCTTTCCTCAAGTGCTGTTTATCAGATAATAGGTAGCAATGCAAGGGAGAAGATAGCTTGAAACAACATCTGACTGTCCTTAACTAGGAAGCATCCTAGTGCCATAGCACCTATCTAAGGGAGTTTTGTCAAACAAAAGAGAAGAAAGCGAAACTGGTGTTTGTTCTGAATGGGTTTGCTGTGCAATCCATTTCTTTCGTACTAGTGACTAAGCAGGATGCTCTTCCTCTGGAGATTTTAAGGGAATATATGCTAATTCCTCTGAAAATAAGTAACAGATGCAGCAGATGGACAAAAATATTTGAATTTCTCAACATCAGGTCATATTTGGTTGTTACAAATGAGAGGAACTTAGCTTCAGAAGCATGTCCAAGCAAAGCTGCTTGTGATCAAGTCTGTCACCTGTGTGACATAATGTTTAGAGACAGTTGGTAACACATCCAACATTGATGTGTATATAAACACTGAACAGACGTATGTAGGTTCTATGTTATGGAATATTTACAGTGTTTTATGATGGTGTGGAGACCAGTCACCCAGCAAGTTGATTAGGTTGAAGCAGGGCAGAGTAATCACCAGTAATTACCTACCGCATGCAGGGTTGACTTTATTTCACCTTAACTCTGATGTGTGCTCAGGGGAACAGCACATCCATGCAGACATTCCTGGTCCCTCCTGTTGCCTCAAGCACCTCCCAATTCCTGGCCAGGGCATCAGAGACCACAGTAAGCTGAGGAGGAGCAACTGAAGTGACCTGTCCCCAGGCACAAGAGACACTGCTGTCTGTGTAGACACCTGAGCAGCTCTTAGCTCTCTCTAGCCTCCCAGGGCTTGCTAGCAGGGTGTGCCAGGGGATCCCTGTTAAAGAGAATGTCTGCTGTATCCCATGAGCATTACAGGCTCCATGCAGGGGGACAAGTAGGTCATTGAGACCTGAGAAGGCCAAAGGCTTCTTAGGCTTTGTATAGAGATAGTAGGAGTGTGCTTGTTCTTATGTCTCCCATTATTGGCAGTGACACAGAAAATACATTGTTGTTTTCAGTATGGTTTCCCATGTGTGCCTGATTTGGTTTTGCTCCAGTCACATGACATTTTTCACCAACTTGAGGTGGTTTATACTCTAGAAGGCTTCACCACATGCATGGGACATCGTGTGAAGGGTGGATGTCTGAGGAGACTGGGATGATGAGAAATGTCTCAGATGTGAGAGTCTACATACTCCTTTGATCTCACCCAGTAAGGTCATTCACAGAATCACGCAGAATGGTTTGGATTGGAAGGGTCATTTAAAGACTGTCTAAACCAGCAAACCACACCCACCCCACCAACGGTG
>NW_009633910.1:5823-8275 GCF_000690535.1 Cariama cristata
CCCCCCCCCCCCGCCATTAGCAGGGACATTATGTAATCTTATTTCCTTCAATGTTATGTTATGGTCAGAAATAATATACAGTAGTGTTGTTAGCTGCTGTTCACTATATCATACACGTTTTCTGACAAATGGTACCTAGTGACTCAGAATGAAAAAGGTCTGTATCAGATCCCGGAATTCCTGTAACAGGCCTGGAGAAAGGCTTACCAGTGTACAATTGCCACCATGAATATGTCCAGCCTGTGATAACAAGAGGACCCTCTTGTACTCTGCCTGCCCTGCTGCTCCTCACCTGGTGGAACTTCTTTCTGATGTGATGTGATGCACTTTGCTGCCCCAGTGAGCTCCACAGTTCTCTGATTCTGCCTGCATGTCACACTGTTCTTCAAGGACTGAAAGCTACCGAACCCTAGTGCTGCTGAGGATGTTTCCAGATTACATACTTGAGAAGCGGTATTCTGGAATTGGTGTTTTGGAGGGCTATGCTTTGACAAGTTGCATGGAATTAACCGTTTCCAACAATGCAGTGAGGTCAAAGATTCATACCCGGTGGTCCATTTGAGAAAAAGTGTTTTTCAGAACTCCAGGAAAATTTATGTTTCTTAGCACAAGACCTGAAGCTGCAGATACCTTCTCTGCTTAGCTTTGAGCAATTGTCTACTTTGGATGGATAGAAGAATCATCTACATTAAAGCCGTAGAAATGCTGTTGTGAAGGAACATCTGGAGGTCTTTGGTTCTCCCACTTCAAGCAGATCTATTGCCGATGTTGGTCAGATCAGTCATGGCTTTGATCAGCCAAGCTTTTCGGACAGAGGCTTCACAACCTCTCTGGGTAGCCTGTGTCATTTCTGCATTACCCAATAGTCAAGAATTTTCCTAGTGTCCAACTGGAGACTTTCAAGCAACAATTTGTGGTCATTGCCCCATGTTACACTGTCTGCTCCTCACAAAAAAAGCTTAACATGTTGTCCTTGTAACTGCCTGCTATGTATATTAGCCCTTTTTTCCTCAGACTAAACATGCCCTCAAACTCTCTTCATAGCACTAGTGTTCTAGACCCTTGCCCATCTTGCTAGCCTTCTGCTGGACCCTCTCCCATTAGTTCACATCCCTTTTGAACTGAGGAGCCTGAAACTGAACAAACCATTTCAGATGAGCACTCACCAGTGCCAAGCAAAAGGGATAATAGCTTCCTACAATCAGCTGAGCATACTTCTAACGCCACGTGGTACTTGGTTCATCCTGTTTGCAGTCAGAGCACTTATATTCGTATCCACCATAACCCCAAAGTCCTTCCTCTAGGAGGGCACTCTGTTCTAGTTAGAGGAGCAGAAGGGCCTGAGAGCAGTTCCCAGGGTGAAAGATTGGGGATCACCAGACTACAGTAAAAGATTCCTTTTCCTACTGCAAAACCTCCTGTTGTACAGGTACATTCTCATGTTTCCAGTTCATGAGCCTGACCACCCTGAACAGGCAACTAGCCAACATACAGCATTTTTGTAGGCGCTTCCACTTCACCTCTCCAGTCTGGCTGTGCTGCCTAGCTAAAAATTGCCTTCTTTCTCCTTGTCTCTCAGCTAACCCCAGGGATCAGGAGAAGAAAATACAGATCTTAAGGGCTGGCAGAAAGCGAAGCAGCTGCCTGATCTCTATCTCAGGAAGAATCTATTTTCGGCACAACTGAATCCTTTCTCCTCCATGCGGAATGCACGTCTTACCGACACCACATTGCTGTGCAGGACAGTCTGTATCCAGAGATGGCTTTCAGTCCATCTCTTCTCTTTTAGCTGTGCTGTGGTTTCCTTCTGGCCCCAATGGAGTCCAGCCCTGCAGAGGTGGAAATAGGATTGACAGAAAATTAATGGCTGTCAGGAAATGTTACATTCTTCTTTTCACATTAGGACACTTGCACTTCTTTCAACAGATCCCCTCCTGGACACATTTCCGCTTGACTGTGCCTGGACAAAGGAAACAGGGCAGAGTTTTCCCTGATATAACTTATTGTGATATACAGAGTTAAACTACAGTGAAATCTGGATGATCTACTTCAGATTAGAAGCTGCTTCTTTCGAAGAAGCTTTGTAAGAAGCCACTATGCCAGTGTCCTGTAAGTGATAGCTGGGTGGGATAGATGAACTTTATAAATTAAAACAAATCCAAAACAGATGCTCAGTAGCTTAGATCTTTTTCAGGGATGCTTATGCCAGCTGACCAAACATTTCACTTCTCTGTATGTCATACACTAAAACACTGAACACTGGGTTATTCTCCCAAGCTTTTTGCACTTTCTCCTGCCTCCTCTTCCAGCCTCCACCAACTTAGTCCAATTGTGAGGTGTCTTTCCTGTGTAGACATAAACTGAGAGTTCATATACTACCTGTGGTCACAACACATGCTGTTACAGCTACCATTGCTTTAGCTCACAATTTCCTTCAAAAAGATATGTTAAA
>NW_009633911.1:0-13812 GCF_000690535.1 Cariama cristata
CCAACCATAATGATTCTACGATTCTATAAAAACATTTATTCTTGTTTCCTTTCATATAATAACCCAAGCAACATACGTTACTCTAAAGCCTAAAGCAAATGTTGGAGGCTAATGGGAGTACTGTTCATGGAAGTTATCCTTGAAGTTCGTCAAGATAGTTATTGTTATTACTTATTTAAGAGACATTTTAAAAACAGTGACTGACACTGAATAATTGTTAAGTAAAGAATGCATTCAAAGTGCAGTAACTAATAATATTTTGTTTAATGCATGTTTTTAAAGACATCGGATTTGAACAGTACCTGTTGGAAATATACACTTGAGGATGAAGAGTGGGGTGCATTTGATATTTTATACTTTCCTTGTCTTATTAGAGGCTAAGAACACAGAGACCCCCTTTAGCCAAGTTTGTTTAACCAGTGACAAATCTGCTACAATAAAAAATGGGTGTCCTCTGGAAATTTTAGAAAGAGGAGATCTTTTTTCCTAGATGTACACTAGGAAATTATGAGGGAAAAGTTTTCCTAAAAGCTGCATCTTTGACTTCTTCACATATTTAAAATTGTGATTTCCATACGTTCCCTGATTTCTGCTATGATGATGAAGTGAATAACATCTGGCTTTGTGTCACTGCTGAATCAGCATTTTATTGGCCAACTTTTCATTCATGTTCTGACCAATAACAAATGCATATTCAAGACTCTTATCTAACATTCATACATCCACATTTTTAATAGTTTGTAATAGCTGCAATGAGTTGACATCTCTAAAGCCAAGTCACACCTCAGAAAACTCCCGTGAAGAAAAGTGGATAAGAGCATAAGTCACTGAAAAGTTTGGTCTTTTCTGTCTTCACTTTAAAGGCTTCCTTTAAATTAAATATATTATGCTTTTTAAAAAAACCCAATGCTATTGGAAACTGACCTAAAGTTTTAACGATAGAGGCATAAGTAACTGAAAGTGTCTTTTTTAACAGTAACTAATTGAAGATATCTCTTTTTTGGTCAAAGAGATTTTCATCTGTGGGGTTCCAAATTATGACATTAGAGCTGAAAAATAATGTTTCTATCCTAATCACAGTCCATGATTTTTCCTACATGAAAGTAAAATTCTTCCTGGGGTTCAATAATACAGTCTGAAAATCCTTCGTTGTATTTATATTAAAAAATATTTCCTTTTGATGAGAATGAGTTAATTTTTAAAAAGTATTTATTCAATAATAAATTTAAAAGGTCTAAGAATAGCAATAGACTTAAAACAGAAATAATCACTTTCTGCTGCTACCGGAATGTTAGGGTTTGATTTTGTTCTGTGTTTACACCAAATTTTTGTAACTGATGGAATCTCCTGAAAGGCAGGAATTGTATTTCTCAGTGACCTCAAGCAAGGATATAGAACTCTCTCCAGTGTTCTAGTGTTTTGGGTTGCTGAGTCAGCACTAATACATTATGTAGTCAGTCTGAAATTCCCAGCACCTACTTTCATTCTTTTTAACTACTGACAGACAAAGATATTGTAGATAAATAACCCGTACACTGCATGTCTATAGTTGCCATTATTAACCACCTGGTGTATTAAGACCCATTCTACAAACAATGTAAATTGAACATCAATAGTGTATTCAAATGCTCTCCTTACTGAAACCCATAAAGAGATTCATCAAGGGTAGGAATGTGTCATGGCACTGAGATACTCAACTATAATTTATTTTGGTGGGAATTAGTCACTTGAATGTCTTTGAGGATCTGGGTCTAAATTCATACATGTGTGCTGTTTTTGAAGTATATCCCTCTCCCCAGCAATGAAAATTATTCTACCTATGCTAGAATATATAGCACAATAAGTATGCAGTGTATGGCCACATGGCACTCTGGAACAAAAACGCAAATCCTTCCATGTATACATACAGGACTTAATACCACCTCCTTTTCTTGGACTGAAATCAACCTTCCTGCACCATTCTCCCCACCACCTAATTTCTTAGATTAGTATAAAGTCATTGAGTGGTCTTGCATCTTAGTATACAGCCCAAGTCCCAAGTGTGAGATGAGTTTAGCATCACAGCAGGCAATACACATTACTAAAATGTCAGGAGCTTGTTCAATGCACAAGCCTGGTTGCATCCTGCTCTGCCAGAGGTGACCTGCCAGCCGCAGAGAAGCAGTACTAACACACTTCGGACCTATGAGGACAGCATACTGTTACCACTTTACAGACTCAGCAACACAAAATGACCTGTAACTGCATCTTAACACTCTGCAAATCTACTGCATAGATAAATAATAACAAATGCCCTTTGCATTCAGAGGAAGTAAATTAAAGATAATGTCTCCTGGCAGATTTTGAAGGAATTGAAAACTAAATCACTTGTCCATATTTTACCACAAGGTCATGTTATCTTTGTGTAGCAGGAAGCTCAGAGATCACTATATAGTCAACCAGTGCTTGCTAACTCTAAAGTGCTGGCAATTCTCTGTGTTTCTGAACTGTGCGTGATTTCAAGTTAAGCTGAAGAATGCCAACAATTCTGAAGGCAAAAAGACCCCATCATGCTGTCAAATTTAAGTAGATAAGTGATGATGTGAAAAACGTTAAAATGACACCACAGTTTCTTTCCTTTCAGAACAGAAGTGCACGTGTCATTTTTTCAAAACTGAATAATGATACAGGACAGGCCTTTTTCAGGCTTTTTGACAAAATAGAGCTTGCCTGTTTAGGCAAAGGATAGTCTAAGACAAATATTCTTTTTCCAGGTTAAAAGTAGCTAGACTGGGAGACATATTTACAAGCACTGATATCACTAAATCCAGAGGCCATTAGGTTTGGCAACTCCTTGTTTGCAGTGACCCAAATCTAAACACATCTTGCAGTAATTCATTAGGAAAAAATGCCTCCTGGTAGTAGCAGTCCTTCATGGTACACCTAGGAGGAAGGTGGCCAAACTCATGACTCCACAAACCTGATTGTTATTGAATGATCCTTTGAAAGTTAAATAAGCATTCTTCTCTTCAGTTTACTTTTAATTTTATCTGCATTAAGGTGATATGTAGTAAAGTCCTCTGAGATCAGCTGAAGAAACTCACTGCATAGAAGTATTTTAAACTGTATACATTTCCAGATGGTATCCTACTTTGCATTGGTAACCCACACTAGACAGGGGTTACTGCAAAACAAGAGACCATTCTCAGTAGTTTTCTTTCAGAGCTGTTGTGTCATGGTAACCGTTCTTCTATTTCTTTTTCACCATGTTATCTGACAGCATCTCTAACTTGCAACACTGTTCCCTTAAGTTAAAAAAGAAAGAAAAAAAAAAAACCTATGCTGACTCCGGTTTTGCTAATGCATATGAAATAAAATAACTTTCTGTCAAAGCATGTGAGCGAGTTGGGTTTTTTTATTCCTCTTTTCTATTCTCCAAGTAGCTCTTCCAAAAAATATTATTTTTAGACAGGTTTTTAGATGAATGCACTTTGCATTCATTTAACACACCAAATAATGAAGGGATTTGCTACAAGCTGTGAGAATATTAAAAGCTTTTAGTATATCCTTGCAAGATGCTTCAAACCCATTGGGTATACTACTACGATCACTGTTCACTCAGCAGTTACTGTCTTTAGCTCATGAATAAAGTAATGCCCTGAAATATTCTCAAGGGCCTCCTTGTATTTCTGGTCATGAAGTCTACAGTACTTATCCCGATGCCTCCCATCTCTCATCTTTTAAGGATCTTAATAAATGTCTTCGAAAATCAGGATGAACTGCACTGCTTTCCAAGGAAAGAAACAGAAAAAGGAAAGGGATACAATGTAATAGTTAATGTGAGAGGTATGCACTTCCTGGTACGTTAAATATGTTTGTATTTATACTACCGGGTGTTGGAGGTACAAACTACGAAAGCCAAGCACACTTGGTTGGAGACATCAGAAATTAGGGAAGAAACGGAGTGGATTGCCATTCATCTGATAGTAAACTGACTGCCACAACGAGAGATTTGACTCAGACTGTATCATAAATGTTTGCTAAAAAACCAAACTAAACCAACTTGCTGGAGTTCCTTAGGAGTCATTGTGATATAGCTGATCTGAGACCACATCCAATACTGTATTTAAGTGCTTAAAAGTTCACTTGAGTCAAGATTAAATTGCTCCATCCCTAAGATGACATCCAAAACCTAAAGGCAGTTTCTAAAAAACAAGGGTAATCTCCTGTAAAGTATGTATTGTGTAAATTTGGAACTCACTTGTCCTCGCTTTCAACCAGATTGGGCAATTTAGTCCCCCTAGGATTTGAATCACACTGTAGAAGCACATATGCTTCTCTCCTAGACAATACCTAGATGGATAGGGATTGTCAGGTAAACATTACATACAACTTGTCTTGATCTGGAAATCCGCATGTATGCATAAAGAAGTGTATGTCTACTGGCTGCTATTCTGAGGTGGGACTTACCTATAAACCCCAAAACAAGGCAAAAAAAGTAGCTGGCAGAAAATACCACAGTAGAAAGTGAATTAAATCCTGCCATTCTTGAGGCTGAAAAAACTAATTTGTGCATTAGGAAAAAGTATTGCATAGCATAACACTTATGAGCAGCTGATAGAAGCAATGTAAGTTTTTTGTGGATGAGAAGGCAAGAGGTAATTCAGATCTTGTCCTATGGAAGAAGGTGGATTAGCAGAAGAATGGTGACATCCAATGATGAAAACTATTTTTCAAACTAGTTTTTGCCCTTCTCTCTGGAGAAATTGTAAAGTTGTATTGATTTCTTTGTCAGTTTAAAACAGAAGTATGAAAAAAAATTTCAGACTACATGATAATGTTTTAATGAAAATCTAACTTCCTCCTCAAAAATAATAATAATAAAAAAAAAATCAAATCCTACTACCTTCACCCACCAGCCTTTCATTTGTAAGCAGACTCGGCAGAGTATTTAAACAAAGCCATCATTAATGGTATGTTCAGAGTTCATATTATCAAAAAAAGCACCAACACAGAAAGAGAACAGTAAATGCCACTTTTTACTGTGACAACATTTGAAGTCTCACAGCCTTCTACAAAATGTTGGTCTCAGATTTCTACCAGTCAATATTCTTTAGTGAACTAAGGATCATTTCAAACTGCAGTTAAGGTGGTAATGCTTTAAAATGTATTGAAAAGTACTACAACATTTAACACAGTGACTGTGAAGTTTTTATGCAGTTCAACACCGTTCTGCTTTCAGGTCAAGCTGACTTTTTATGACCACACTATCATTTCTAGTTGGCAGGATGATCTATTTCTTTCAATGAAAATATTTCAAATATCTAAAAAATTATATTAATATATGCACTATTTCACCACTATAGAATTTAATCTTTTGTTAACATTGATCTGCTGTTCCCATGTCCTTCTTATCTTTATATTCCTCCAGTCTGGTTAAGAATGGTGGATAAATCAAAATGTATTTAATAGCCCACTGTTTTTACTTCCTCATTCGCTTATTGGAATTGGGAAGTCCTACGTATTTACACTGAATAAGAAGGTCCAATGTGATTGCCATGCTATGCAACAGCAAAAAACTTCCATTGAGGTGATGAATTCAAACAAATTCTTCATTCTGAGATCAAGATATATTAATAAGGGATTTTTAGATTAAATTCTCTGCCCCAGTTAGCTTAATAGCCAGTTCATATTTATACTCACTGTAGCAAAAAGGGTTCCATTTATACTTCTGCAAATTCATGAACATTTATGCTTCAGGAAGTTTTTAGAAAATCAGATCACACTACGAAGTAAGGCACACTTCCTTGGTTTAGCCAGTTATGGTCTAGTTTCTCCATCAAATGACCATAATAACCTAATTCTCCTCAGAACAGAAAATCACAATCACTTCTTCTTCTTTCTTGTAGGTTTTTCTCTAAGGAATACTGTGTTTGTCTTTCATATAAAATACATGCTTCTTGTAATCAAGTAATATGATGACAATTACTAAAAATATATCTCCCATCTTAAAATAATTGAATATAAAAAGAGCTAAACAGGTGATATTTTGTAAATATTATAAAGCATTCATATAACCATCACCATTTTCAGCTACAATCTACATGTAAATGTCTTCACCTTGCTTATGAGTGTTTCATGATTACAAGCTCCTATAATGTATTTTGCTGTTATTTTTTAAGCATTATGAATAGCCCTACAAACACTATAAAATTATCTATGGAAGTGGGAAGTTTCCTTTCAAAGCTTATTATAAGTTGGTTTATGAAAATATCTATTAGTCACCATATTTCAGTTTATTTTTAAAGCAATACTGTCGACTTAAAAAAATAAATCAGACTTTTATCTGTATTTCTCTAGAACTTAGTAATGTTATAAACAGCTCCAAAGAGAACTGTGATTAAGTTTGGAGGATGATCAGTTCACTTCAGCTAGTACGATTCCATTAAATATCATTAGTTGGCTCATTTTATCATCATTATATCACTTTATGTTATTGTTTACAGCCTGATGTTACTCCACCTTTAGGCCATATGACACTATTTTCACATATTTGTATTCATCAAGCTCACAAGAGGATATATGCCTAAACCAACAGCAGCAAAGCTGCCAATGGTAAGACACTAGCCAAATGTTTCCACATATGGAGAAACAACAGAAGAAAGAACAAGTATACTTAGCTTTACTCAGTCCATCTTTCAGGAATATTTTCAGTGAAACAGAAAAAATCCAGTAAATCTTTAGATGTGAGGCATACACATCATCAATGCACATTATTGAAAAGGCACTGTGTTTCTTTTAGACATATTTTAAAATTGTACATGCCTTCTTGACTACTACTACTACTGGAATCACTGCAGCATGAAGTGCCTTGGCTCTGTTTACATCTTCTTCACATAGCTGAGCACACCCAGGTAACCTCTCTGCAGGCAGTCTGAGTCTATGCAGGTGGAAGCAGCATGAGGAAACAGCCAGTGGGAGGGAGGTACAGCTTGTTACATGTGTGACTACTCCAGAAATCACACTTTCACAGATGGCATGCAGAGGAAGTAATTTCTTATGACCTCTGAGGTAGAGAAAAAAATTTCAGTCCTGTTAATGAATTGAAAAAAATTTTTAAAGGTTTGGTTTAGCTATTTGGCTGAAAGAAAAACTGATCCAAATGTTTTGGTCCTCAGGACATCAAAGAAGTATTCCCACATATGAGAAAGGGATAAAGATACAGCGCTGAGATAATAAAACTGTTTCTCATAACTTTTGACATCTCTTCTTCTCCAATAGTGTTTGCTTGTTGTGCTTTTACTTTACTACTGTATCAGTTCACAGTATCTTGAATACTTTCTGTTGCTCCTCTGTATCTCATAAAGAGGATGGTAGAACTGAAGAAAGTTTAAAGCAGAACAATATTGACAGTCAAAGAAATAAAATAAAATGGGGCAGATTCTTTCTAAGTAAAGTAGAATTCCCTTTTTAAAATGAAATAACTGAAGGTGATATGGTATAGGTCTTCAAACTCATGAATGACATGAGGTAACAGATATCAATCAACTGTTTGTACCCTTCTGCAAGACAGGAACAATGGAGTACTGGATGAAGCTAATGGGAGGCAATTTCCAAGGAAATCGTTCTCCATATAACAGGTCCTTGAGCTGTCTAGCTCCTTTCTAAAGAGCGTGATGGGAGCTAAAGGTCTATTTTGGTAACACATTCCAAACACATCTGCTTCATTAAGGGGTTTTGAGTATACTAGTCATACTAGAGCTCAGAGAGACCTGGAACTGAAAATGGTTGGAGTCTAGAGAACACTAAATGGATGTATCATTTGTGACTGTCATGCATTTATACTCTTCTCCAGGGATCTCCTTTTGTCCATTCTCAGGGGAAAGAGATTAGGGGGTTTTGTTCTGCAAGTCAAGACTGTGGCTCAGGACATAGCAGGAGCAGGCCTCCTGTGTAATATAGATGGACTGGAAGTTGCTTTTTAGAGAGAGTATAAACTTGAAATCTAAGAAAGGTTTTATAACAAGATACATCAGAGGAAAGAGAACATTGTAGTTTGCCAATACAGTTGAAGTTGTAAAAGATGAAGGTCCTATGTAGGATATCCATCCTACACTGTTACTCCAGCAATTACTAGTCTTTAACATGATGGAATTAAGCCAGAAGGGGAAGGCAATGGGCCTGTCTCAAATTCCAGTAGTCTGTGTGTCTTGTTTCAAGGATGGAAAATATTTAAATAATTCTTTAAATGTTTAATTTGAGATTCCAATAATAACTGGAATAAATGCCCAGTAAAGACTTCAGTTTCTGTCTAATAATTTTGGTTTGTTCAGAATATATTGTGGTTTTAATTCTATGAATTGTTTATCCAGAGGATTTTTTGCTCTAACATGCTTTCCAAAAACTCAGAAAATCTTTCTAGTGGGCACATTATTGAAGCTAACGAACAATAATAGTGACTGTTTAACATCAAGAAATATGGTTTGATAAATAACTCAAGATTTACTTGTTAGATGAAATCCAGATGAATTCTAACAAACAAGATTTCATTTCGATTTCAGAAATATTTCTGATTTTAATAGGCTCCATGGATTGGTTATAAAAGATACATTGCTTTGCTGTTATCAGCCTAATCCTGAAGGTCTGAGGGAAGGCTTACTTGCACCAATTTCTCATGGATTGATCACATGCTTCACTTTAACTTTTTAACTTCAGCCTGGGCCCCAAATTTCTGCATTGCTCCTTATAAAAAGAACACACTTGTGAAATTCCGTGCATGTTAGAGAATTACATAGCTGGCCATAGGACGGCACTTGCTCATCAGAGAGTTCCTTTTTTCACTCTTTTGCTCTTTACATCAGAGCTATTGCAATTACTCTGACACACACTCCTTAAGAAAAGTGAGCATTTATGATTCCACTGCTCCCTGCATTTATATTTCATCAGTGTACTGTGAAAGACAAAAAGAGCACTTTGTTAAATTGTGGAGATAAACTCAAACCAATACGCTGACAGCTGGCGGGACAGCCTCATTAGACAAGAGAGGCTGTGATGATTAGAACTGGACTCGAAATCTCTGAATACCCTACGCAAGCTGATGTGCATTTGAAATGCAGCTTCTCTGTTTCACTGGAATCTCTTTTTACCCTGTACTTGAAGAAAGAAGGAAGTGATTATCCCAGGTAACATGAAAAATTACAGTCTGATTTCATATGCTTACCTTTTTTCACCCTATTTATTCCTGATGTTTCACATCCTTTACCCTTCATCCCTGGCAGCAGCGCTCCAAAGTTTGCTTGGATATTTAAAGAAAGAAATATCTTATTGCACAAACAAATTAACTCTTCTTCTAATTCTTCTTCTCCCAAGACTCCAGATTATCTTGCTACATATTTTCTTCTCTCCTAAGAGAGAAATTGAAGCAAAATTGCTGGCATTGAAATTGAAGCAAAAACCTGACAGAGGAAGAAACAAGGAATTAACCTTTCTTTTTAATCTCCCTGTAAATACAAAAAATGTCCTTATCTCTGGCCCTAGAAACATGCTTTCTTCTGTTATCCTTTGGAGCTGAAGAATTATCAAAAAGCAGCCAATTTTACTCATAAAATATGAAAATATTACCAAAGGATTTTTATGAAGGTCAAAAGCATCAACAAAAATATTGTATGTCTTTAATTTTTTTTTTTAAGATTTTGCCTTACATGCTACTAGCTATTCTGCAGTAGCAAAGTCAGCCATGCAAGAAACACATCCTGTGGATTTCAAAGGAGGATGTAACTGAGAAACATATTGTCATCTAATGTGTTAAAGCATTACTATCTGTAAAATACTCTTCATTTTATTATTACAAAAACTGATAAAAATCACTAGAAGAAATAAGTTTTTTGTAAGGCATGAGTACCACTATTTGCAAATATTTATCTGCCAATACACTCACCTGATTAAACTCCACCTACAAGCAGTTACATTACTGTGCATTCTCTTCCATTTTATCCCCTCTATTCACATGTTGTTGTTTTGTTTTCCCTGCTGAGTGATTTCTTTCAGCTGTTTCTTTTTAGGCACCATCATCTAGTTCTAGTAGGAGAGTTTAGCAGAATAATCAACTAGAACTACCAGATTTTGCATAAAGAAGCTGATTGCCTTGAGGATGGCAGGTGACATTTTTCAGGCTAATTGGAGCACAGCAGTGAAAGAAAGCTGAACCTGCTTATGGACTGCTGAAGCCCTCTCTGTATTAGGAGGGGAAGACTAAGACTTAAGACAGATGTTCACTTAGTAAACAGCTGCACAACTTTACAACATTACAATCACCCACTAATTTGTTATATCTCCCGTCTTCCAGAGGTTATCCCCCCCCTCCCCCCTGAGCTTGTTGTAAGCAAATTTGTGTGAGCTCAACCTGATCCACTTCATTAAAATCAGCTGTGGTACATTACACATTTCAATTGATGCTTTGAATGAACTGGCTGAGCTGACATCCAACTGGAAAGAAGCAAGGAACCTCTGGAGATATCTTCAGTATCTCCCACATGGATGCAGAAGAGGTCATCTGTATATGCTGGCACAGTGCCATGGCTTTAACTAGAGGATCACTCCCACTATTGCCAGCGCTTTGTGAACAGCTTTTGAGAAGACAACTGGAAGCCTAGAATGGTAGTGAAGACACTCCTTCAGAAGTGAGAATAATAAGCTGAACCTTTCCAGCCTGAGCAGAAAACTCAACTTGATTTTTCGCTATCTCTAAGAGTCTTCTTGCATCTCAGACAGCTGGGAAAGGTCCCTCTGGATCTGAGGCACATGAATGTAGTACAGAAAATGCATACACCAGACTTGTGATTCTTCTACACAGCATCTTGGAATCAAAACACCTAAAGATGAGGTACCCCTGCAGCTAAATTCTAAGAGCTTAGCATCTTTGTTGTCTCTACCTTCTAATCCCAAATTTTTTATTCCTCTAAAGTTTCTGGATATTCCCAGAGAGGAATGAAATAGAGAAACCTATCAAGAGGGAAAGGGCACATCTTGGAGCATATGTTATGTCTGCAAGACATACGTTATGTGGTAAACACATAACTTCACCTAAGGAAGCTATGTCCTACTGGCTACAGACAGCATTTCCCAGGGTTAATGACTACTCAGAACCACCTCTAACAACTACAGGCATTTATGCCTAGGCCATAAAGGGGGAGGTTTTCTAAATATTAAACTACTAAAATTCCATTACCATCTCCGTGATGAAGATTTATTCACTGGCTTTCTCCAAGGACTCCAGCTACTGAACCAATATACTTCTCAGGGTAGAGTAGAAATTCTCAATGGACTTATTCTCTTGGATAAAGCTTAGTTCTTTTTTTCTTACATAACAGACATAAAATGAAATAAAGTACATTACCCTAAGAAGCTTCCTCTCTTGAGAGCATGACATTACTTAGTTTTCTCAAAAGGAAAATTTCTTTTCAGTGAAAAGTGTATCTGTCCAATCACTGTAGTTAAAATGGGATGAATGTCATACCACATCATGTAAAAAATTGTGTTGGAAGGAGATCATCCTGCTTTTTTTTGGCAAGTTAGGAATGAACAACACAGAAAGACAATTGAGGGTAAAGAGTTGAGACACCAGCCCATGAAGACTTGTGCATGTTGTTAGCTGAGCTGATCTACCTTCTTTCAACCTTCAGTTCTTTGCGTTAACCCCGAAGCCACTTTACATCTTATGCTCTGGTTATGCCATTCAAGAGGAAAACCTGTTCAAAAGGAACAAAGATACTCGTGTCTGGCTTTAGTGGCAGGTTTATAGTCTCTACAGAGTCTCCTCCTGTTGTTAAAGTACAATATATTTAATAGGGTATATAAAATCCTATACCTAGGCCACATAGATACCTAAGATTTCTAATCCAAAAATTTCAATCTAGTAAAAGGATTCTTCACTTACAGCAAACTGAAGGACTCAGTCCTAGCAAATCTAATGTCAAATAGGTAATCCAGGATCACAAACACAAAAAGATTTAGGCTTCTGAAGTGGGAATTTAGTTTCCTAAATGCAAAGTCCTGACCCTCAGTTGCCACCTAGCCTGTAAGAGTGCTTTTGGCTGTGACCTTCAAGGCTCCCAGCATCTTCAGATTTGACTTCTGCATGCCCATGAGGTGTCTCAGTTATGAGACCAGCAGGTAGTTCTCACCTAACACTCTTACCTTATTGTTCACTGTCCTCTGGCCTCAGATAGTTACATGCTGAACAGGCCTGACCTGTTTGTACAAGCAGGATCACAGGTGACAGAGCAAGTCAAGAGCATTGACTAACTCCAACGCCAGTGAGTGTGCTCTTACCAGCAAACGAGGCTTTCTCAGCAAGAACCATGAGGAAAAAAGAGATGAAACTTGGCTGGAGTGATGATTATTGAGACGACTGAAATTTTGAATGGCGAGTCTTTGCTCAAGTAAAATAAGCTTCAACTATTTTGAAGATACATATCAGACTGATTCTGCCCCTGACCTTTCCCTTATACATGCATACATGTGCAGTCAAAACTGAGGCTTTCCAATTTTTTGGTGTTAATTCACTGCCAGTAAATCATAAGAGAAGAAAAAGGCAAATATTTTATCCATATGCTGTTCTTATCTCAGATAATTTTATGGTACATTGGTCATTTTCACCCTGTAAGACACATGATACCAGTTTTGGTTGAAGTGCAGGAAGCCTAAAAATTTCAAGATGCACTTTTCTTCTTTCATATAGGTTTTTAAAAACAATGACAAATGCATAACAAAACTCTCTTTGGCTCACGTAAGTTCACTAATAAACCAGATGTCCTATGAATAAGTCCTTAGGGCCTAATACGCAAATATTGATGGTGCTGATAATCACTGGACCATAGTTTCTATAATTGTTTTTACCTTCATTATCTTCTATTATCTCCCATAAGAAATCCATTTTCCACTATGGAATCTGATGCACCCCATGCAGCACATATCAAGGGTTTAATGGCCTGCCTTTCAATAAATTGAATTTAATCTCTTTTATGATTCTTAGGAAGGACCAGAAGATAATAAGACCATGGCAATAGAACAGTCAATGATCGTTTTCAGCCGCTAAAACCTAATACAGAGGCTAACTGGTCCCTTGAAGCATGTCCACTTACTCTGTGATGTATGCACAAGGTATCTCATCATAAATATTCTCATAGTGGTTTCCTAGTGGCAGGATTAAGAAAAGCTTTGCCTTAAATGTTAAGATGAACGATACAGAATATCAACATCAGAGCTCTGTTCAAACTCTGTGGAATCCAGTTGATATTCAAATATGTAGGTTAATTCCCAAATGATAGCTTTGTAAAAAGGAGACAGTAAATTGTTATTATCTGCAAAGCAAACTTTATTATTGAATGAACGTTCTCCCTCCTTTCAAATCTTTTTCTCTCTTGGTTTTCTGTTTTTTTCTCAGCTGCTAAAATTATGGCCTAATCCACCCATGTATTTTTCTCCACGCCCCTTTTGTCCTGTATACTGTCTTTACAGAGATGAAATGATTATGCACAAGTAATTGAAAATAATTGACAGGTCTAGCTTTGGCCAAACAGTGTAAATCTGCTGCCACCCATAGGTAAATTGCACTATTTGCAAGCAGATTCAACGTGTGATTTGAGAAAGACTGCAAGGAGAGCAGTACTACTACTATAAAGGACCTTCTTTGGCAAAAAAGATTAGTGGCTGTCTGCACTACTGAGAATACTGTACAAAGTGTTATCAGTTCTCAGGCTGATAAATGAATCTGCCTACCATGTCAATGGTAGATGTCACTAAGTAATAGTAGTGATAATGTGCAATAGGGAA
>NW_009633911.1:13843-40430 GCF_000690535.1 Cariama cristata
ACACAGAGAAAAGAGAGGAGGTCATGTTTTAGTGATGTGATTTTTGTTTGTTCTTTCAGAAACAGCAAGTTCACATTAAGGGTTATCCAACATACATACATTATTAACTAGGAAGAGCAAAAGAGGACCAGGCAGAATAGGAAATGTGGTAACAAAGGGTAAGTGCCAAATTCTTCTTCACCTTCCTCTAGCCAGTACTTCTACTTATATCACTTTTTATCCCAAGACTTCAAGTGCATCACAGAACTTCTACAAATAAAGATTTCTGTTTGTTTTTTTGTTATATGTTGTAGCAATTTTCTGTCTATGTAGATTCCTTGGAAATAGATATCATTGCATCAAGGAAACACCTTTGTGCAAATTCTTTTAAAAGGGCCACTGAGCAATCCCCCGCATTCTGTTCAGTCAAGTTAAGCGGGGTAACCTCACAATTACAAACTTGAATAAATAGTGGCTGATATAAAAAAATAAAAATCAGATTATTAATAATGTGAGCTCTTCCTATGGATTTTGCCACCTGGAATAAGCTCTAAGATTTGGATTAAATTTTTAAAAAGCATGATAAAGATCTAAGTCAGAGCATGTTAGCTGTAGGGCACTGTATTTCATTCCAGATCTGCTACTCCCAGTTCCTTTTGATGTCCTACAATATTGAGAGCTGAGAAAAATAGAGCACTAACCCAAATGTAAATCATTTTAGGGATGAAGAAGATTCATCCTCCTTAATTCATTTTCATTGCATGCAAATGACTCAAATTTAGCACAGTGGCTTGTCTTTTTTGTGACAACCCATTTTCCTTTTTCAAGTCAATTATTTCCCTTGAATAACAAATATGGACTAGGGGTTAATAGCTGTATTGGAACAGAGTACCTGAGACAATTGGTTCCCATGACAACCAAACTCACTTATTAATAATTTTAACTTATTTTCCAAATGAATGTATTAGATATGAGATAACCTTAAAATATTTTATATACAACTCCTGCAGCCAAGCTTTTCAGATGGGACATTGCAGACTTTATACATAATCAATTATTTCTATCACCTGCAAATTAATTTAAAGAACTGCCAAACACATGCTACCCAGAGTCTGTTTAGGGAGCTCGCTTTGATACCATGCTTACTTTGGATTCAGAAGGTATTGATAAGGCAGATAGGCCTTGTAAGATCTCGTATGTTTTTGAGAACTATTTTATTTGTAACTAAGAATTCAATGTCCTGGTTATTTTGGCTGCAGAGATACACTAAGAAAGTAAACAGAAAGTACATCTGAGAAAAAGCAGTGTCTCATATTTGGACCAAAAGCCTGGATGGCATGATACTACGCCGCTGATTTAACTTTAGACTGTTCCTGACTGCCACTGACCTTCCTACGGTCTTTGACAGTAACTTCTCTACTGTGATAATTAGTATAAGTTGTCATCCCACTAGTCATAGGCATCTTGAAATTTTACTCCACTGAGCTACATAACCTGTTCCAGAATTTGACTCCTGTGCAGTGATTAGTGTTTCTAGAAAAAGTACTTGACAGTGTTTTATGTGAAACCGTTCCTTTCACCATAGTTTTCTGCTTGTACACTGCTTTGTCTTCTTTCATTTAAAATAAATAAGCCCAGCATCCTGGGGGTTTCAGCAAATACCACCACCTTCTGGCTGTAGACGCTCTAAACACAAATGTTACTCCTGTCCTGATGCACGCACACTATATAAACTAATTCTTTGAATGGAAATGTCTTAAGTTTAAACAAAGGGGTTTCAGTGTAAACAAACTCAACAGAAAAGTCTGAATGGCATTTTCTCTTGTCTTCTCTTGCAAGGAATCCTTGCAAGAATGCAAGGCTATGCACCCTGTTTTGTTTTAAAACAAAAATTATCCATGTGTGGAGGTATTGTCATTAGATAGCAGTACATTCATTGTCACTTAGGTCCAGTGACAAAACCCCCATCCCATTACAAATTACAATACCAGCTAGACCCACAATGAAAGACCCTTGTGAAATTTCACTTGAAAGAATTACTAAGGATTAGGAAACTAGTGATATGTCAGAGTTTGCCTATTTCTTTACCAAATCCTTTTTAAGGTTGCTGAGTTAACTTTCTTGATATTCTCCATTCACACACTTTTTCATCCACCTCTTACTTTGAGATTGCCACCAGATGTGCCAATTACATGATATTTGAGAAGCCCAGGAAAAATTCTGAAGCTGTACATCAGAGCAACTCAGACCTGAACCTACCGCATACCCTCACCTTTTCTGTCTCCCTCCTGCCTCCTCTTTCTCTAGACAGGGCTAAGATGCATTCAGCCCCCAACCTTTTTTGTTTTCAGAAACAAATTTTTCTTGTACAACAACCTCACTTCAGGGGCAGAACCATAACTGTTTGTGCTTTCAGGTGTGTAACTATTTCAGTCTTTACAAAGAAGTTTTCCCAAATTCCACATGCAGTATTTATGCGACGCAAACAGAAAGAATAACAAGAAACCATGGTAAGTGGAAGAAAAGTCTCTGTAATAATAACATGTGAAGGAATCAGAGTGGATGAGGACACATTATATTCTACCTGCCTCGTTTTCTTTCTTTTCGCTCACTGGAAACAGGAAAGCAGAAAAGCTCCATCCCACTCTCATTCTCCTCGCTCATCTGTCTCACGTGCACACACATAGCAGTGTTGGAAAACAAAACGCTAACTGATCCACTTCAATTTCCCCCATCTGAATACCATGCTCCATCCTGAAAGCGGCTTGACTGTATTCATCTGCTACTGGCCCTTTGATCTGCTGCTAGGAGAAGAGGGAATGAGATAGAGCCCATGAATTTCTCCAACACCTTTATTCCTCAACCTCCCAAGTCCCTGTAGCCAGAGCTGGAATTTTGCTGTTCAGTGTGTTGAACTATGCCAGAAAGGGAGCACAGACCCTGCTGCAGTGTAGGCAGTATATGCAAACATTGCCAAAGCATCGAACAAGACACAGCCTCTCAGGCATTTCTCAGACGTGGCATTCAAGTTTGGTATGTCTCTGCCTCCTCTGGTCTTGCTTTTTCCCAGCAGCAGACTAGGGGCTTGCCCATGCTACTGCAGCAGGCTGTAACTCCTGCCTTTGTCCCAATGTTTGTCTCATTCCCTTGTCATGGGGACTCGATCTTAACAAGGTATTTCTAGGCACTGTGATAAAATACTATGGTGGGAAGAAATGTGTTATCTTTTGGAGAATGGGGTGTAGGTGCGAGTGCAGCAACAGCTCTGCGGGGTTCCCACTCAGTTGGGCTTCGTTGCACAGATGCTGCCCTTAAGCAGTACAAACAAGAGGAGTATTGGAAAGGAGGGAACATACCTGATTTTGGCCCAAAGAGGCCGGGGAAGAGACATGACCTCACTGTTGGGTGACACTGTTGGAAGCTATATCTGACAGTTGTCACTATGCTACCTGAAACACAGCCTGTGTCATAGGAGGCTTGTAAATTAGAGGTCTGTAAATTCATTAGAGACCTGTAAATTCATTCTGCTGAAAGAAAAGCAGAAACAACACTTGTTCTCAGAGCTGGATAGATGAGAAGCACACAGCATAACCATCCTCCTTTGATGGAGCGTTGTGGCCTTCCAAACCAACAGCTTTCTACTATGACAAAAACCAGGCAGCAATAACGCAGAAGATTTCCAACTGCATGAAAACAGTTTTTGAAATGCACTGTGCATCTGGCAGAATTTAGTAAAAAACACAAACCAATCCGCATACATCTAGCCTCAACAGCATCCTTCTCTGCACCGCATAAGTAACATTCTCCTCTGCTCCTACATCTGATTCATGCTCGTAAATTCTCCAATGCTGTCACCAGGCATAACTCGAAGATTTTTTTTCTCCTTTTTAAGTACCACGTCTGGATGAAACAGCAAAGATGCTGTTGCTGACACACTGATGGTATTAATTGCAGTCAAAAGATTTGCCTGTATTTTCTGCATGATAAATTAGCATAATTGATTCTCCTAATTTCTGCCTCCTGCATCCTTGTATTTATACCACCTGTTCTCACCAGCAGTTCATTCTGGCCCTGATCCTGGGAGGAAGGCTTCTCAGGCTAACTCACTCACTTAAGTAGATGTTTGTATAAATGCAGAAGTCTATGTATGCTGAGCTTCTTATGACACTGGAGTAATTTTTTTTCTTTTTTTGTGCAAAATCTGATCTTAGCACACATGCTTCATCTTTCTGCTTCTTTATTTCTGTGTGAGCCCTTTAAAGGTTCCCTCTGAATAACAGAGCACATAGCTAACAGACGCTGTTTAGCTGGACAGGTTTTGTTACCCTGACCTGCTTTTGTTCAGACCTCAATAGCAAGTCAGTCTAACATTGCTTGCGCTAGATATCCATCGTCACTGATTGAAAGCTGGCCTTGCACTGTTAGCTCTAGATTTCTAGCTAAGGTTTATTTCAAACATAACTCCTCAAGAATGATTCTGAAGCGAACTGCCTTGAGCCATCTTCATAATGTAAATTACTAAGTGGAGTAAGTGAATGACAGTTCACAGCTGAGTGGCAATTGTACTGTAACTCTTTGAAAGGAGGGCTTTGGAAACCAAAACAGTAATATACTTTTTATTCTAAACAGAGTGCTTTACAGATCTCAGATTGCAGTGTGTTCAGTGACTCAGGTTCGGTGAGTCAGATACAGCGTTACTGCTGCTGCACATACACAACAACATAAAGAGTTCATTTTTAGACCTTGAGATTGTCTGAATTTTTGTGTCCCTTTTGTTTATTACTATTTTAAACAGTTCAATTCAAGTTTAGATTTTGGCTTTATAAATGTAGGATACATAAAAATAATCTGCCATATAAAAGAAGAATAAAATGCTATAGAAAACAACAAAAAGTATTTGGAAATACTTCAGAGGTAAATCTAAGCAAAGGAAGTTCAAAAGTCTACAGGAGAAAGTCTTGAGGAAAACAATATAATTGTATTTTTCACTCTTTAGAAAAGCAAAACTTTTTTTTTAAAAAAAAGCAAATTAATCAGTTTTAGAAAATATTTTTTACTATTCATCTCTTCAGTAAATAACTGGAAAGACCCTGGTTATTTATTCAGGACTCAGGTAACATTCTGACTGTACAGCTAGACTGTATTGAGTCATTTGGAGAGACTGTCATCGCAAGAATACCAATATTGGAGTATCCCTTGGAGTATTTTATGTACCTGTGGGGATCATTAGTGTTACCCACTCAGATTCCAGTCAAGCTAACTTTTTTTCCCACTCCTAGCTGCAATGATGACAGAAAAACACAGGTACCAGTAAAGTAGAATGTTCTTTATATAGTTTTGAAAATAGAATTTCAAAACTTTTGACATCTACATCAATGCACATCACTTTTTTCAATGTGCTTCCACTTAGATTAGAGAGAAGCATTTAAGCACAGAGAGTTCTTCATGGCACAAAGTTGCTCACGGAAACCTGCAAGGAATCTCCATGGAAAATCAAACTCATCATTGGCATGGATTACCCATCATCTAGGAGAGCTCAGAACATAGAAGAATGCAGGGTGCACAAAAGAGCAGAAAGAATCCTATTGAATATCTGCATATGTGCTACAAGATTCATAAAAGCATCTGGAGGAAAGAAAATGAACTAACGATTGTTCTGTACTAACAGAACTGGTGAAAGAGAAATCTGACTTTAAAACACCAGATCAGTGCCTTCAGAGATGTTACAGAATAATCTGGAGAGTGATGGTAGACTTGTATGGTACTTGTCTGGTACTTGTTATCTGCTCCGTGATCTCAAAACTATTAGCCTCATACTGCTTTATAAGCAGAAGCAAAAAAACCCCGAAAACTTACCTAAAATACTGTCTCTGGTAGAAGATATGGTCTTAAGGGAGTAACAGTTTGCAAGTGGTAATATTTTCCCCCAGCATGCTTATTTTCCAACATTAAACCAAGTAGTTTATATGGAAATAGGAAGAAAAGGAAGTTTGGCTGTTTCAGAATGAATTCCTTCTCCTGTCTCCATTGGCACATAAAATGGAGATCAGGGAGTAGTATTTTTTCTAACTATCCCTAGTCCTTGAAACAATAACCCATTAGCCACGTAGCTCACCATAAATGAATTGCAAAACTGCCTGTTTCATGAATTATAGCAGTCTTTCAAGTAGTAAGAAATAAAGTTGCAGCAATTTTCCATGTCTTTAATTTTACTGTCAAAAGGTATATAAGGGCTATGTCCTGGAACTGATGGATTTCAAGGAGAAAAATTAAATTTCATGTATTAATAGGTAAAAAGAAGGGCTTTGCTGGTATAATTTTAATCTAATTATTAGCTCAAGGAAAAGGTTTTGTGAATCTGAATTTAACATTAGCATATACTGCACAATGCTGTTAATAGTCTACATGCTGTCTAGATTGTAGTATTGATAGAATAGTATTTCTTTCAGAAAGTAGATTTAAGTTCTTAAAATAAGAAAGAACAGGGGGAGATGAGGAGAACAGTTATTTTCAAGCTCAGCAACATTTTAGTTTCTATGCCGGGGACAATTTATTCCAGCTTTTTCATCTTTGTTTGCTGCTATTGTTACAATGAATGAGTGAACTTAATTAGCACTGCAAGGAAGGGGCTATGTTCCCAAAGCTCTCTAAATGGGAAAAAATATTTAAAGAACATGGAGCAGAAAAGGATTAAAAAAGCTTGGAAAGAACAAAAGAGCTACATAACCTTTGTCTTCTTACTGCAAACACAGTTGCATATAATATGTCCAAAGTACAGTTTCAGAAGTGTCTTTGAGATTTTCCTAAAACAAATCAAACAGCAATCTTCTGCATACATGACACTCATAAAAAAAAGCACCTAGAAAAATGAATAAAGAAATCGTTAAAATCGTTAAAAAAATAACTTCACACATGATGACACAACTGGATGACATATATTGGACCTCTTCATCCTATTCACTGAAACTCACATCTAAGTGGGAATACAATATGGACTCCTGACTATTATAAATGAAAGACAGACTCAAGATAAAGTAGCTTGCGAAGAAAGCAGGAAATCCGAGGTCTTTCCGTAGATCTACTTTCAATATGACTTTGGGAAACAGACTCTGAAGAAACTACAGAGTTCTTCCCATTTACTTTAAATAGAGTTACATCAGGCAATTCAGGTTTTATGTTTCATGTCCCCATCTGCAGAAGAGAGACAACATTACTTTTTTCCTCTGAAACATGCCTGTTCTTTTGGTTTATTATTTTAAACACTGTGGCACAGCAACAAATATTATGTCTGTTGAGGGGACCACATTTCTTAGCTGGAGCCTCTCAGAGCCTTCTAAGAACTACTCCTACCAGCGGAAAGGATCCATCTCTTAAGCAGAAAACACAGAAAGCCTTGCAGAGATGTATGTGTGCTTTAGCATACCATGTGATTGTACATAAAGGCTAAAAATTAATATAGGGCCAAATGCACAAGTATTCCTCATTTCAGCTCATATTACCATGGTTCTGGGCTATTCAAGTAAAAAACACACAATGTGAGACACATCCTTAACTATCAAGCTTATCATGCTAGAAGACTTTCTGTTCTAACTGCTTGCAGTATCTGGGCCTTGAATTGTAGGCTATTGAAAAGCTTTTATTTGTAGACTACATCTAACAGTGCAGCCTCAAACCTGCCTGGCACCTGAGAGTGCTACAGCAGTACACTTACTAAGCAAAAAAACCACCAAACAAACAAAAAACACAACTCAAAAAGAGGAATATGAAGGTAGATCTTGGAGCATCAGGATTCAAAAATATTTTCAAGTGAAATAAAAACCTAAAGCACCATGAAATGAATCTATGATGCCCTCATCCACCTTCTTGTAAATGTGAAAGGTTCAGCTGATACCTATACATTTTTGACAATTTGCTAACTGATACTCTGTGTAAGAATAAATGAAATATTTACCTGACAGCAGCAACTATAACAAAAATCCCTCCATGAATTCCCTTGGAAGGCTTCCAGCATCACACAGTAGATATTTTGTTGTGGTTTTGTTTTTATATTCTCTTCAATACATATCACATGTCATCTCCTGGAGAAAAATTTTCAGAGTTGTCTTTAAATAAGTGACTTTCTTTTCAAATACTTGTGGTACACAGGAGGGAGCTCATTTTCCACACCTGGTCATGGCTTTTCCTTAGACAGCAGATTTGATGGCAAGAAATTATCATCACAGTGCTGGTGATGAAGACAGGGCTGGTAAAAACTTCTTCTGTTATATAAACAGCAAATTCTAACTGTAAAATTCTGCTTATGATCAGTCAAAAACGTGTATTAGAAACAATGTAATATCTACAAAAAACACATGTAAACATTTAAGGTGGAAGAAAAATACCACAAATGGACACTTGCACAACTTCTGGTCATATCCATACTAACAGAAGCTGACCATGACTAAAAGATGTGATATCAGTATAATCATCCCAATGGTTGTAATGAGGAAAGTCATTAGCTGCAAAGTGAAGTTGCAGGAATCTAATGTAATCTAAGTTCCTTGTACTTTCTGTAATTGTCCCTAAATAGTATTGTAATGCCATGTTCAATTCATATCTCTCTGCTCACATATTTAAGTGGAGCAGGCAGTGACACACTGTTCTTTTTTCGAATGAAGCAGCTCAGTGACCTGTCTTAATTTGCATTCAAAAGTAAATGTCTGGTTCTTTACGAAAAGGTTACTCTTAGCCCCCATATATTTTCTTCTTGGGAAAAGGAAGTCAACCAAACTCTTTATGTATGCTCTTTGTTTATATCTCTCCTGACATTACTGTAATTTTCATGCTGTTATAATGTGGGTAACATGGCAAAAAATAGGTATTCAAGTCATCAGTGTTCCCATTACCTTCAGGCTTCATCATTGCTGAGATGATACAGTTTTAATTTCACGAAACCATCCCATCGCACCTTCTCCAAACCTACCCTCCTCGCTCAGGCTAACCAGCTGGGGGTAATGAATTTAGGGCTACAACCTGCATTCTGCCCTGGGCCCCAGAGAGCCTCATCTTCCAACATGTGCCAAATGTCTTAGCACACCAAAGGCAATCTTTCTTGTCTCTGTTTGACTGCTGCTTTGTCTCCTCCAAGTGAACCTTGCTACATTGATCTGTCCCTCCCTAACTTCCAATGAAGGCATTTATAATGCTTTAATAACTTCTGCTTAGGCAGTGAATCTGCTACTCTGTTAGACATCTAGTAAATCCAACACAGTACCTGCTATCTGAATCTTTAGAGGATTTCTACTTCTTAAAGTCAGCCATTAAACATCTCTAGTGGCATTCAGCAATTTTTTTTCAGGGACCTCAGGATATTCCTGTGCTGTGGATAGCTGCAAGTAAAGTTATCATCAACATCACACACTGGTTTGAGAGATTAAATAGATCCAGGTGAATAACTAATTAAAAGAATGCATAGGTTGTTACCCTTTGCTCCTATAATGAAGTGCTGAAGCATTAATTTCCTGATGGTCTTGTAATTTGATTTCTCATAAACTATAATGTCACTCCCATTAATAGCTGCACAAAGTAATGACAGGTGGTCAGCAGAACTTGTGTAGGGATGCTTTAATGGTCATGCATTACTCCCTGAAAGCTGTGAGATTAACACATCTGCTGCAGACACAGGAATGGCTAGCCTGTAATGGATAGTCTGTTTACTTTGCCACTGCTCTATAAATCCTGTAGAAGGTAGCTTTTTACAGCTTAACCAAATATTCACATTTTAAAATCCATGAGTGTAAAAGGCTAATTCCCACTCTCCCTCATCAGCATTTAGGGCTAAATTTGCCTCAGCTGTTGTAGGTGGGAAGGCACAGAGACAGTATGCCTCCTTTGCAGCGGTGCTGGGTTGAGGAAAGCATGGCACTGTGAGGGTTTTCACGGATGGTGGTGACTGCCCCAGCACCTGGGGATGTGACAGAGGCACAAACCCGGATGTTTCCACTGTGTGCAACGGTGACGACGTACCCATGCCAGGGCTCCCTGAGCAATGGGCTCATCTATGGGAAAGGACTGTCTTATATGCTGTTCTGTATCATATCAGCTATATTTAGGGGAGAGAAATTCACATTTCAAGGACTGAGTTTCCTGTGTGGAACCCATGCAAATGATATGTAAACCCTTAATGAAATGAGTCATAAGCTATCACAACTCCAAGTGTTGGAAAGAAGTTAAAAATAAAGCATTGATGATTAAACTAACAGTTTAATTGTCCCTTTTACATAGAGAATTAACTCCGTCTATGAAAAAACAGCCTTTTCATACAATACAGAGAGCAATGGTTTATTCTGCATATAAAATGGGTAGTAAAAAGCCCCTGATTACTGTCACTCAGAATTGTAGCTGGCTCATAACTATATTCCAGTTTAAGCATGTGTCCTCTAATTAAAGGATGTTAAAACACACAGAGTTTGGGAAAGCTCTCTGAAACCAGACCCAAACAGTCTTTGCTTCATTTGTTAAAACAATTTAGTAATAATAAATCAGCTTTCTGGGCAGAGATCATAATTTTGACAAACATGTAAAAAAGTGTACAGCAAAAAGTGCAAAGATGATGTCTGTTGAAGCCCAGGCTGCGTGTGTGTGTAAAAATATGCATGTGTGTTTCTGTGTGTTTGGGTATATGCCTCGTTGACAGAAACTGTAAGGTCATTTACCAGCAATTACATCTTCCAAAGAGACCCCAGTGTTGTTTTGATATTTATAAACTATTCAAAATGTATGAGAAAATGGGGTGAGGCGGGAGGAGGTACAGCAAGGAAATAACTTGAAAATGAAAAGAATGACTGCAGCACTTTGTATTGATTTCTAGCAGGCAGGGACATGTCAGATAGTATTTAAACCATCTGCTAGAAACATTTGGATTATTCTTATCATCACATTATCTCCCAGGTAGCATTTCCTCCAATAAATAAAAGAACTCTGTGTTTAAAGATAAAAGTCAGATTAATTATTAACTCGTTCAAAGGATCCATTTATGGATACTTACTTTCATGGGTCTTCTCTGCTTGTTTATTCTTCCCTTTTGTTACACTCAGCTGTAATTTCCTTGCTGAAGTTCTTTCTTTGTTTTAGGATGATTATGGTCTCTTATGCTTACAATAGCTTCTGACCCAGATAATTTCCCATTCATCTGGGCAACAGCAAATGAATTTACATTTCCCTCTATTTTTTTTCAGTAATGAAGATGACGTACAGTATCTCACTGCTTTCAATCTACAGAGTCTTCCTAAACTCTGTATTTGCCTAACTCTCTAAAAACAGATGAAGGGAATCAGAGGGGAAGATGAAAGCAGCTTTCATCTTTGGCCTCCATTCTAGAAAGATGGACACTCTTCCCTGTCCTTGTGCTTATAGCACAAGAGTGCTGGAGCACTCAAGCCAGCAGTAGTGCTGGAAAACAAGAACAGGTGAGCTGGGCACATTAAGGTGCATATAAGCGATATAGCACTTATTACTAACATTTTGAGGTCCCTACAAGGATAGCACTTTATGTATCTGCTTTATATATAAGAGATACAGGCAGTGGGTAGCCAGGCTGGGTCATTTAGTATTACATATTTTCAATGATAATGCAGAAATTGAAAATGAAAACCATAACCAAAGTTAGAGATAATTAATAAAATTAACTGTGGATTCACAGAAGATTTTAATTGTATAGGAATTATTTTTTGTAAGCAGATAGACTTTTACATAACTCTGGACTTTCATTGTTATTCTTATTCTTATTATGCCTGATGCATTTTACAAACATTTCTCTCCCAACCCCACCTAAGACATGTAAAGAGATCATATTTGTGACATGGTACTGTCATCATTGTGATATAGTAGTGTCATGATGTCTGGATATTACAAGATGAAAATATACCATACTACTTGTGAAGTGCATGATGACTACAGAACACCCTATATCTTGGAAGTTATTTTGTATTTTATAAAATTGGATCAGATCACTACTGTATTGAGAGAGTTATGATGAATAAAATCATATCACAGAAAACATTGTTCACTAGTGGATAAATTCATAATCTTCTCTTACAGCATTTTTGAAAAATGAAATTGCCTATAACTAGAAAAGGTAAGTCTTCATCAGCTGTCTGCATCCAGTAATGCCATTCTTTCAAGAGGTACTCCATGTACCCATCATTTCTAAACTTCACCTCTTAATCAGTTCTGATCATTAAAAATTCTATGGTGCTTTCCTTCAAAACTTTGTCCTAACACAGTATCCTGGTCAAAGTCAACCTAATATAATTATTGTCTACATAGAATTTCTTTCTTTTTTCAATTTCGGTAAATTTGTCTGAACTTTTTATTCCTGAAGTAATTAATAATATATGTCCTTAAACCACTTCTGTCTTCTTCTCAAGACATGATTGTTCTTTGGCAGCCAGTTTGATTTGGTCTGACACATCCGCTATCTACTTCAGCAGAAGATGTGAAGAGTAAATAAATTCTAATGAACTTTTAGATCCTGGAATCCAAGGGTCTCTCTACTTACGTATTTCTCTTGTTCATCATATCACTTTTATAAAAAGCTAATTAGCTATTTATTAAAATGGCTACAGCCATCCAGGCTACTGTGGGATGAAAATGATGACATTGTTACATGACAGCAACAATTAGATGTTTCAACCCAGACTGGACCTTATAATACTATGTAACTTAAGAGAGAACGTTCATATACAGAAAGTTAATCTATATACACAATGTGACAACAAATATTTTTGTTACTGTTATCATTGTGTTCTTGCTATTATTCCCTTTTACAGATCTTCAAATAAACATGCAATGCCACTCCTGTCTAAATATCCAGAGAGCATCTGGAGCAAGGATGGGATCTGAAAAAGACATTACCTAAATTAATAATCTAAATACCTTAAAATCCATAGGGTGAATCACCCTCTGCAGGTCACTGTCAGTGTCTAATACCTAACAGAAAGAGTTGGAACAACCATTCAGCTTAGCTTTTGACAGCTAAAAAGAGATCCCACATTAAGAGACCTGTCAAACGTCACAGAGGAAGGCTATAAAAATGAAGACAAATGCATGAGTACTGAGTGCTTTAGCTACAAGGTTAATTTGTTCACAAGGCCCTTGAACGTACGTGAAACAAGTATTTGTGTTTATTTGAATAAATGGCACAGAAAACGTATATTCACTGAGGAAGATAAAATGAATGAAAAAAGTCACCACTGTTTTTTCATCTGGTCTTTTCATTTGAAAAACATGTCAAACAAATATGTATCAGCCACTGTAATCCCTGCAGTCCTTGCAGAAAACTAGTAACTGCCAGTTCCCTTAAACATTTATAGCACTTTATACAATGTGTTCTCAGGTTCCTTTACTGGGGGGGGATTTCTCCCCTCTTCTATACATGGTGTGTTATTTCTTTAAAGTACACATATATAAACACACACTTAAACTCACATCTGGGTTTGACATTTCTGAGTCACTCTTCTTTTTCATACACTAACCCATGCAGAGCTGTCCTTGGTGTTATCCACTTCTTTTAGTGATGTGCCTGCAGTGTGGGATTCTTGTATTATATGATACTTGTTATACATAACTGCTAACTGTGTTTTGCCTTCCCAGAGGGAACTCATCAGCTACAATCCATCTGCTTACTCACATCTCTCTCATTGATTATTCATGAAGCAGCTGCCTTAGAAAGCAGGTATTGGTCATGTTAGTGATGATAACCTGCATGCATCAAAAACTTAAGTTTTATCACCTCTGCTTTTGCCATGTGTGACCTTGAGAGCAACTGGGCCCTGTGGCAGAGCCTTGGGATCCATATGCAGACTTGGGAGTTGGTTTGCTGTGTTACATCAGTAACTTTACTCTTTAGCATGGGTTTCTGTACCTATGGATGATGTTCAGCCTGCTTTCATTTTCTCACCATCTCCTTTTTGGTAACTGTGGTATTAGGTCAACAGTAAACAAAAGTCTACAGACAGGAACCATCATCTGTATTTTAAGAAGACAGATAGAAGCTTCTTCTCTCATCTTGTATCTCGTTATTGATTTTCTGAGTCTGTCTAAAAAGAGTTTTAAATTCATTAGAGATCGATTCTTTTTAGTTAGTGATCAATCAATAAAGTACACCAATATCTGTTGGTGACACCAACTTGAACTAGAATGACTTTTTAATTGAAGTAGCATGTAAAAATGTTATTAATAAATTAAAGAGTTCATTTTTCATGTATTTGGCAAATAAATTAGAAAACTATATGGGGATTTTAATGTTAATTGTAATTGTGTGATTACAATGTGATTCCAGCACTGCTGAAAAATACCAGTTAGTCCTGTGTTTTTATCTACAAAATATAGAAGTTGAATCTGTACAAGGTTCCTCATGTTGCCTTCCAAATACAGCTCAGTGTTGCTTTGGAGAGACATCATTAGAAAGACATCTTATTTTTCATGTCTCTGTCCTTTAACTCTCTCTTTTGAGACTACCCTGGGCTCTAAACCCTGAGAAGGCTAGAGGAAGTTCTTGTGCTTCTGTGGGGGTCTGGGCTGAGGTCACCCCACAACTATCAGTTAGTAAGATGTTTCACTTCATCAATAAGCATAGATTTGAGGGTAGAATGCTGAAAGTCTTTATGTCTCATTTTCATATCCTGAGCCTCCAGAGTTCCAGTCTTCCTTTATGAGAGAAATGATATCTTTAAAACCTTGTCTCCAGGCATTTAAATCAGACTTCTTAAATATTGGAATATGTATTTGTTACTTCCTACATCAACAACAATTACAGCTGTGTCAATAATGTGGGCTGTGTTTCCTCTGTGGTGCTAGTACCCAGATGTGCCTCTTATCTGTGTCCCAACTGCACAATGGGAAGAAACATGGATGTTCCCAATCCCCCCATTTGCCCTGATTTCCCATGAAAAGAAACTCAAGTGTCTGGAAAGGAGGGAGCTATGCTGTGCTCCAGCAGTGGGGAATCGGGGATATGGGACGCTGCAGAGAGTGCAGCTGCCCCAGAGCATAGCTGCAGTCTTTGAGGGGGCACTGCAGAGATAACAACTGACAGATGCTCACTCCTTGAGGAAACACCACCAAGGATTCATTTACAAACCGGTGACCTTTGTGCTTAAAAGGGAAGTGTTTCTAATTGGGTATGTCTGATTCCTGCAGTGAACTAATACATTTTCTCAAAGTCAGCTTCATATCCTTGTCCTTATGCATTCTTTAGTAAATCGGTCACATGTAAAGACTTTGCATTATTTTTCTTTTTCTTCTGAATTACCTTCCTAACATATGTTGTCTGCTTGCTCATACTGATTTCTGTTATCACAAATAGAAATCCAGCTTCTTCTAACAATGCATATTTAAATGTAATGAATTTTTTATACCTTAGAAGATTGGATCTCAACTTGTCATAAACATGAGTAGATTATGCTTAAATTTACTGACTAAACATAATCACTGCTAGATGACATTAAAAAAGGGTGAATCCAAATCCTCCTACAAAAATGCAGAGTAATAAATGAAGCCATAGACAAGCAGTAACATCTGGTTTTGTTATTTGGAGGTTTCTATTCATTCCATTTAGGGCATTAGCCTGAATGGGAACTGCAGAATTTAGACATGGGACCTGATCCAGAAGGGGATTCCTGTTGGCTGGAAAGCACGTTAAAACAAGCCTTTAGAGAGACGCAATGGTTTATCATGCACAGCCGCTCTTAGAGCCAAGCAGCTCCACTGGAGGCTGCTTCTGAGCTCACCTGCTAAGTACCGTAGCATCAGAGGCATGCAAAGAGATGAAGAGAAGGACCATAGTCGGCATAGCAAGAACCTTCACCATGGCATGCTAAGGGCAATACCACAATGCTAAGGAGTGTTTGATTTTAACCCACACAACCTCAGGATCAGGATAATAACATCAGAAAGGGAGGAATACTGTTACAATAACAATGTTAGTCCTGTCTTCGCCTTCCCAGCACTGCTGACATCAAATATTCAAAAACAAAGTCAGGCCTGAAAAAATTATTAGGTCAGCCTGAAATTTATTGAGGTTAAAAAAATGTTATTGTCTTTTTCTCTTAAGTATTGTTGGTTCACTTAAGTAATATTTAAATAAGTAATAATGTAAAAATCACAGGATTTGAGGAGTTGGAATATTATAAATATGTCAAAGGTCTGTGAGATGCACAGTACAATCCTACAGAAAACACCAATTGTCAGACCTAACCAAAGCAGAATCTCAATCATCTCTCATGGATATGTTCATCTTTTGGACTCTGACCTGTCTGTAACCTTCCTGTGTGACTCCCTGTGGATATGTGAGAGTCCAGACAGCTTATTTTAGGCAATGGGAGTTTATCTGCAAGCTTCCATCTGCCACTGTTTATTCTTCATGAATCATATGTCAAGTACTATCACATTCTGGATCTGCTTCACGTCTGCTTCTCTGCTAAGAACACTAAAAATTGCCACACCCAGACATACCGGTACAAAACCAGAAACAAAACAAAACAAAAATATTTAGGGGGGGTTGTTGGTTTTTTTTCTCATATGAAATCCACAAATTTATAAAGCTGTCCTTTTGCATATTCCAGAGATGGAGTTTTAGTGCACTCAAATTCAGAGAACGTATATCTAAGTTACTTATTCTACGTACATTCATTAGCAAAAGTATACATGCCTGTTCAAATCAAGGAACGGGTGCTGTACAGCATGGGTTAGTTAATAACAGAAGAGCACAGTTCAGACAGGAATCCAGCAGATCAACGTTCATGAACTTTAACATCTTCTTGCAATAAAAAAGTCCAACTCTTTGAGATAATAACTGTATTTGAGGAAATCACAGTCTATTTTCAGATATGCCCAGGGCAGAAAGGCAAAATTCAAGGCACTGGTCTGAATTGCTGCACACTATAGGACCATCTGTATCAAAATTTAAGTCCCCAGAAGGTATGAAATTCTCCTTCTGTAGCTATGCAAATGTGAAGATTGTAAAAGACTCCTCTGAGCAGGACTTCGCTTTACTGCATTTGCTTCCTTGGAGTCTTCCGCATTGTACCAAAGAACTCTTGTTTCAAGTCAAATTAACTCCAGTGGTTTTATTTAAAGATGTATGATTTTTCATGGACAAATGACGTTTCGTAACAGGAGAATAAAGAGGCTACTTAAGACATCATTTAACATACTAAATTTAAAAAGACATTTTCATTTATTCCATTGCATTTTACCACACCCTGTTTGGATTCAGCTATTGCAATTCACTGGGAAACTCTGTGTATCCTTTGGCCACATAAAGTAAAGTCTTAATGTTTATAAAATAGTAATAGTTAATTTTCAGAAAGGACTGAAATTAATATTGCTAATTCACAGATTTTTATAGAAATTATCAGGTTTTAGAAAAGATCACAATACCGCTTTAAAAATCTAGATAGGCTTGTTTCTTTTTTATTTAGAATGCTTAGTCATTTGCTGTAGAATACATTTATGTATTAAGATTTGTATCTTGTAAATACAATGTCAAAACAAGAAAAGCTAGGATCCTTACACAATCACAGTACACAGATCACTGTGATTTTAAGAAAAGGCACCAATTTTTACAAGAATTCTGATATAATAATCACATTTGACAGCTTTTATAAAACTCAAAACCCAGTTATGTCTTGCTCCTGATCATATCAGTTCCAAAACACTTCTATTTCAAAACATTAATTTTAGATGTTCTAATATTTTTATTCTTTTGTTTCTCTTTTTTTTTTTCCTTTTTTGTGCTTTGCTGAAGTTAAATAAGGACAAGAAGAAAAGTCAATGAAAAGCAGGAATCCATATTACAAAATCATTCCCTTTCCTTTTCTTCCAATCAAAAAATCTTGATTGACCAAAGAGTAGCAGTAAATCAGCAAAATAGCTATTACTTGGTAAGAGATTTATTCCCTTTTTAATGTTAATTGTGATACAGTAGGAAGCCTTCCCTCACACAGGTTTTGCCCTGTGCCCTACACTTGGGTACATAAATATGTGTCTCTATCTTGTGCCTGTTTCGCAGACTAGGGAAAGCGTATTGTGCCTTTCAGCCTCATAAACAAATAATGCATCCTCAGCATTTTTCCTACATATTTCAATATGACTTGTGCTTCAAGTTTATGCAGTTGTAACTTTTCCAATAAAATTCCTTTAGAGTTGAACAAAAATTCTCATTGAATAATTCATTTAATCTGTTTAATCCTGTAGTCTGTTGCCAAATAGCCACAGGCACATTAAAACATTCTTGAACGTGCTTGTTATTTGAATTAATATGACAAACATCATTATGATTTTTTTTAATGTACGGTTTGAATGCGAGTGTTTGATTGTGAATGGTCAGTTAATCACCTGGAATAGTTTATAAACAACTGATGAAACGAAACCACTTCTAGAACAATTAGAGTGCATTTGCCAATCTATAATGTTACGTGACACACTCATTACCGTAGTATCTGAAAATGCATATATTAATTGTTTGAATCCATCACTGCCCACTACCACAGGCTCAGAAATTGTAATACTGATACCCTCACTCTTAGCTTAATGTGTTCTTTTCATCAGTTTATCTCTCAGTATTCACAAAGGAGAGCAGTGCTGTTATTTCCATTTAATAGCTTTGGAAACCGAGATGCTTGGTATTGACACAACTTCCTCAAAGAATTAGAGCTCCTTATCCTTCTCCCATTCTTATTCTGATGATTCAGTTTCTTCCTTTTGCAACATCCTCTACAGATGTTTCCTACCAAATCAAACAACGTATGCCAAAGAGAATTTCTTTAAGCTTTCCTACAGCCATCCAATAATTTTGTGCAGAAATGCAATACTGCATGTGCACCTGCAGATTTGTCTTTCCTTTGGAGAACCCAGCCACTGGAAGAGATGAAGAGCAGGAAATATTCCTGTAAATTTTTCCCTTTATTTGAATAATGAGCAGTTATTTGATATTAAGCTTCTATCTTATAACTTTCTCTTCTCACTCAGAGACATTTGGCATATAACTTGGTGTTTTATTTTAGTAACTATGACTTCCGTCATCCCTTTTTATCTTTCATTAAGCTGCTTCTTAAATCTTGTTAGGGAAATTCATTAATTACATAGCCAGCTGAAGGGTAGGAAGAGTCCAGTGACTAGGTTGCAAAGCTGAGGAAATACAGAGCTGGACCCAGGTTGTTGGCTAGATAAAGGACCCACATTTAATTTCTGATATTAGGGCTCATGCTAATTAGCCCAGATAAATTGAATGTGAGGTTTAACCATATGTGAGTAAATCATAATAAGTAAGTTTAAGCACTGAAACCACACTGTGTTCTGATTGTGTTTACTCAGTCATCAGCTTTTCTTGGGATTGCTTCTCATATTCTCATCCTAGCAGAGGCCAGTTCAGATGCATTTATTGCTTTGAGTTTAGCACTTACTTGGGTACAGAATGGGAGATCTACACCAGGTGTGCATACAAATGGAGAAAAGTTTACCCACGATCAAGCTTAGAATTGATTCTGCTAAGAGCTTTTGTAGCTTGATTTAACATCAACAGGTTAATAGATCCGTCTGGGTTTTCTCTTCCATATCAGCACCTGTTCATTCTTTCACTGTGTGGCTGAATCATTTGTCTGCACATTTCAGCTGTAGACTTACAGATTTTTAATCTAGTGATTAAAATCATTGCTCATTCAGTTCTTACGACATATCTTAACCAGATTTGCTTGATAAACTAGCACTTCATTATGTTGTTTCTATCCACCCCCCAACCCAACCCAGTAAATTTCAGCAGTTCACCCTGTCTTCACTGGAGGGTTCGTTTTTGATCTATTTGTTCATCCATCATAATTCATAACCTAAAGTAGCAACATTAGGTAGCTGCATTGTGATGGCTCCCTATGAAGGAATAGCCTCCTAATGACAGAACTGACACTAACAGAGGAAAACGAACTTTTCCCCAGTACATTGATTCCAGTATCATCCAGATGGTGTGATCGAGTGCATAGCACGCTGTGCCACCACAGAGCAGAGCTCGATCCATTCCCTTTGATTATTCTAAATGATATTGAGTCACAGGACTAAAATCCCCAGGCCACTCTGACTGATGAAGGAGTGATAGCATCTTTATTTCCTCTGTACAACATTGAATTTTCATGAAAAGGAAAATTAACCTCAAAACACTGGAGGAAGGAGTAAAAAATTAGTCATGATACCTAAATCTGGGAATGTAATCTCAGCATGGCTCTGCTCCTGGTTAACACTGACAGTTTGCTCTTCCACTTCCTCTTTGTACAACTCCGTAACAGCTCATTTTAGCTGACACTTGAACTATCTGCTTTGTAAATGTCACCATTACAGGTGGTGTTTGTGCTCCAGTGGGGCAAGATCAACGCTTTTAATATTTGTGTCAGGAAGAGTGGATGAACATGGCTATCTTTTTTCCTTTCATTTCAGCATACCTGACTGTTCTGTGAAAAACTGTTTCAAAATGATCCAAAAGGCAAACTGGGACAAGAGAAAATATGAGAAGAGAACTTTTTCCTCAAAAACAGACCACCTTGAACACCAATATTTTTTGAAACATACAGAAATAAAGTAAGAATCACCCTTAGATTGGTGGCACAGCATTAAAAGCAATGCATCCTTTTTTATAAGGATCTTTTAATCTGCATTTATTGTATTATTGTAATCTCTTATTTATTGCATACCTATGAATCAATGATCCCATCACAGAAAACAGTTTTTTAAGTGTTGGGCATTTTTCTTAAACTGCTAATACTGACGACATCACCAGAAGAGGGATTATTTTAACTACAGGCGATCATTAGATTTTCTCAGCCCTTAGAAGTTGATTTGTCTGCAACACAAGCACCAATTTAGAAAAATATCTGTAAAATATGTTCACATGAATGGATTTCAAAAAGCACAAATACTTTACTTTGATAGGAAAGTGACAATTTACTGCCTTAGGTTTCACAATTCTAAAGGGAAAAGGCCTTTGAAGTATCTCTTGGACACATATACTTTTCTACTTTTTATCTTTCATTCACCCACATTTTCCTTGTTGTTGCCTGTTGTTTTTTCTTTATTTTTTCCTATAAATGGATACTATATTTGACAATATGTAAATATTTATAGGAGGTCTATCTCCATATTCAATAGTCACATAATCAATTAGTCATCATCATAATCTCAGAAATGTGGCATAGTTGTACCCATTTTTAATAGCACAGAGACTGAAATCCATCGTACAAAGTTGCTGTAGCTCTGCTCAATCTACCTTAGGCATTAGAAGTAGTCTAGCTAAGGAGGATTGGCGATTCTGCCTAGTTAATTTGTCCTGCTGAGTCCACACTTACCAGCTTATATGCACATGACAGAGTACTTGTCCATGATCATATGAAGTTTGTGACTGCAGTCACCAAGGATGTGGTTGCATGTGTCTGAAATGTCTATTTGTATGACCTCATCCTCAAAAAAATTTCTCTGGAAGGTCTTGGATTGGTTCTAGGGAAGTCATAGAATCATAGAGTCATTATGGTTGGAAGAGACCTCAAAGATCACCAAGTCCAACCGTATACCTGATGCCACCATGTCTGCTAAACCCACTAAACCATGTCTTCAAGTGCCACATCTAAACATTTTTTGAACACCTCCAGGGATGGTGACTCCACCACATCCCTGGGGAGCCTGTTCCAATGCCCAACGACTCTTACATTGAAGAAGTTCTTCCTAATATTCAGCCTGAACCTCCCCTGGTGCAACTTGAGACCGTTAAGTCAGTAGAGTCTTTAATGTCTCCAGTCTCCTAAAGTCATTTTTTTAATGCCCTGTATAATCCTGGATATGCATTTTCCCTGATATCTAATGGATACTGTCATTCAATCCAAGAAGATGACCACATATTTTCTAAGTTATGGAACTTTTCTCTCTAATATTTTTACTGCAGCATTCAGAATCTCTTCTAGCCCACAGGGGTGAGAAAGCGCTCTCAGAAATTATATCTGGAATACATCTTCTAGCACTTAGACATCTACGTTGTCAAGTATTGGAATGTATAGATGTTTTAAATTATTATCAACCATTTATTCATTAGATTCATTATATAGTTTGTTCTCTCCTCATCTCACTTGCATAACTGCCAACAGAAGTTAGTTAGGCACTGAGGCAGAGCTATGAAACTCTTAAGAGCTTCAGCATAAAGCCACTATCTGTGCCTATAAAAGTGTTAAATAAAATCAATGCACTGTGCTAAGAAGTCCCAGTGTAATAAAAACAAGAAAAAAGCTCGTAGCCCTCCTTTTGAAAACATCACTGCTGATTCTGTGGTTTGGAGAAGAAAAATGCTTCATACACTCAGAAAGGCAAAGATCTAGGAAACACAACTCCTCTCACCTTCTGAAACACAGGCCCCGCACGGGGAGTACAGGAAGCCTGTCACTGCCCGGCAGCACGGGAGGACACACTACCACTCTAGCAGCCAGTCTCCACAAAGAGTGACGGTATGATGTGGTTTGCTTTTCACCTTCTCTCTTTTTTCTTTTTTTTCCCTTCCATTTTCCCAGATGTTTTGAATCAGCTCTTTCCTTCCCAACTTCAAACACTTAAATGAGGAAATGCTGGCAGGTGTCTTTAATTATACTCAGACTGTCTTTATTAGCCTGTATCAATGTCATCTGAAATGTTCTTGTTTTCCAGGGCAAATTTAAAGAGCTTGTAAAGATGTCAAAGATATGCATGGAAGAGTTCCCTAGCAAACACCAGTTTGCATATGAATTCACTCCCATTAATTACCAAAGATTTGTGAACTCAAAGCCATTGAGTGGAAAAAAGTATATAATGAAAATTATTACACTAAAAAAAATCCTATTCTTTATTCTTGCTAGAATTTAAAAGTGAAACTAAATTAAACTATTTTGCATTTAACAACATCTTTATCTACCTACCACACAAGAACATATTTTTAATTATATAGTGTTGAAATTATTTCAGCAAATAATTTCAGGGTTTAACATATGTACAATCTTTGTTATCTTCTAGGTAATTAACATGTATTAATCAATTTCAGGTCTCAGATCTCTTGCAAGTAAAGAAAAGGATATTTTGTTCTTTTTCTTAAATTAATGGAGATTATCAGTGGTGCTTTCAGCAATTTGTGCATACCAGGGCAAGTTTCCTATATCCAAAACCACACAAGTGAGCATCTTTGTTGCTAATGCAGACCAGCAGCAGCAAACATTTCCTTGCTTTATTGTGAGCATGAACTCAGTGAGCCAGTCTGCCCATCAGACTGCACCCCTCTCCTGACACAGTCCAGTTTACAGAACACTCCTAATCTGGGATTGGATCTACCATCAAACTGCAGTCTCGCTTCTGCTGATGCGTTCCAGACTACAGGGACCTGGATATACTTCTTCACTCAAAACATCAACTCAAAAACACTAACTAACTCAACGGTTAAGAAAAATGAACTCACAACAGACGAAATCTCAGGGACAAAATTTCCATTGCTTTAAACAGAGCCAAATCTGATACAATTTTAACTTTCTTTCTAGTTCCCCCCAAATTCCAGCTTTTTTAAAGTATGACATCCCATAATGCATTATAATATTATTCCACCCATTGCAGAACTCTCCTGTAGCTTAGAGCCTGTCTAGAGGCTTTAGATTAAAGGGCTGTCTAAATTATTACCGAACAGCAATGGAAAGTTTTTCAGGTTTCAGGTTTTTTTATTTTTCTTTTTAAATATCCCATTTTGTTGCTGCTATAATGAGGCAATTCAAAGCTAATACACAATTCTGAGACTGGTGTTTTATTTTAATCCACATAACAAGAGGAGATGGGAAGGGGAATGTGCTATGATTAGAATGAAAGATTTCATGGACTAGGAGCAGAATTTGAAAACAGCAGAAGCTGTTTTATCTATAAACTTAATTCAGCTTCAGAGAACAGAAGTTGGCCTGAAACTCAGAAAAAAAGTTTCTCAGACCTCAACCTACATAAAGAGTAAGGAATAAGAGCACATTCAACAAATGACGTGTAATAGGCATATAATATTAACAAAAGGAGTATTATCGGCTAGACAAAGAGCCTAAGAAAAAAAAACAATGTTATCAGTATGTTTGGAAACTACTTAGGAGTCAGGTCAGCTAGAAAAGACAGCAGGGCACATTTAATGAACTGTGCAACACTCAGCTCAGGTTGTGCCTTCTGAGCCTATAAGCACTCAAAAAGCATTAGCATAGCTCTTGCCATACCAATGTTCTTGGTGAAATAAACTCAATGAAATAATGTCCTCTTAACAATTAAATAATAATTTTTTTTTACGTACAGTATCTACCTGGGGAACTTCTGTGTGCTGGTTTTGGCTGGGGTAGAGTTAATTTTCTTCATAGTAGCCAGTGAGGCTATGTTTTGGATTTGTGATGAAAACAATGTTGATAATACACGGATGTTTTCGTTATTGCTCAGCAGTGCTTACAGAGAGTCAAGGACTTTTCTGCTCTTCACACCCCCCACCAGTGAGTAGGCTGGGGGTGCACAAGGAGGGGACACAGCTGAGAGAGCTGACTCCAACTGGCCAAAGGGATATCCCAGACTATATGATGTCATGCTCAGCATAGAAAGCTGGGGAAAGAAGGAGAAGTTTGGAGTGATGGCATTTGTCTTCCCAAGTAACAGTTCCACGTGATGGAGCCCTGCTTTCCTGGAGATGGCTGAACACCTGCCTACTGATGGGAAGTGGTGAATTAATTCCTTGTTTTGCTTTGCTTGCATGTGTGGCTTTTGCTTTACTTATTAAACTGTCTTTACGTCAACCCAGGAGTTTTCTCTCTTTTAGTCTTCGGATTCTCTCTCCCATCCCACCAGGGAGGAGTGAGCAAGCAGTTGCGTGGCGCTTAGTTGCTGGCTGGGGTTAAACCACGACATTCTGAAATTTGGAAACTGTCTATACATGCCTTTCCTTTTCCATAATCTTTTAAAGAAACAGTTTTCTGGATATACTTAGCAATAATTATGTGTCCATAAAGTACCAAAGTAAGGTCATTTGAATTGCATAACTTGTCATATCCCAGACTGTAACCTGAATATTTTTTAAAATTCACAGTCCTCTGTGAATAGCATTTTTCAGGCAACAAAAATTCTAGTCTCATAGCTTTCTGTGGGCATAATCCTGCATCAGTACAGATCCTGGCAAGTTCCTGAAGGAGCAAAGATTAGGGTTATAGTAAAATTCAGGTTGGAAGGAATCTCAGGAGGTCTGTAGTCCTACTTCTTGCTTCAAACAGGGTCATCATAAGATCAGACCAGGTTGTTCAGGGCTTTATCCAGCCTGGTCTTGAAAACCTCCAAAGATGGAGTGCACAAACTCCCTGGGCAACCTGCGCTACTGCTTGGCTGTATTCATGGTGAAAAAAGTTTTCCTTATACACGGTCTTAAGGTCTTTCATTTCACCTTATCCCTGTTTTGTCTTGTCCTCCCTCCACCCACCATGATGAACAGCATGGCTTCCTCTTCACAGCAACCTCATTTTAGGTACTGGGAGGGGCCTGCTGCGAGGTCCTCCTGAATCCATCTCTTCTCCTGGCTGAATGAGCTCTGGTTCCTCCTCCTCACAGGGCAAGTGATTCAGCCCATGACCATGTTTGTGGCCCTTTGGCCAACACGATCTAGTTTATCCTGTATGTCTTGTTTCAGGAGGGCATAAACTGCACACAGTACCTACATGCAGTCTGACAAGCACTAAGCAGAGGGGGATGATAACTTCTATTGCTCTACAGCTATGATCCTGTTAATACAGCCCAGGATCTTTCTTTGCTGCCAGGGCATGCTGGTGGCTCACATTCAGTTCACTGTGAACCATGACCCCAAGGGCCCTTTCAGGAAAGCTGCTTCCCAGCCTATATGGTGTCGCGGAGGCACACCACTATTTACTACATAGAAGACAAAGTCAAACAAAACTGTCAGGGAAGCCCTCCCACTGAGTCATGAGGTTCAGAGAGGACCCTCTTGTGTTCTAAACTCTTTCTCACAGAGGAGTCTAGGTGCGGCTGGATCCACTCCTAATCCCAGACTTGGTCAACGGTTTATGTCTAAAAGATTATATATGCACCATCAAACCAGGCATGTGGGAAATGCAAAGAGGAATTTATTTGTCTAACCAAACTTGATTAATCAACAATAAACTCAGGATAAAAAAGAGAAATGTGCTCTTAATCAAAATCACTTTATGCTCTGATAGACATTTACCAAACACAGGTTCAGGAAACATGGCTCACTCAGGAATTCCTAAGCTTTGCAATGATCATTCAAAATGAACACTCACTCACCTACAAAGATGAGGGCTCTCAACCTCGAGGAGTTTCCAGTGGGGCTGCATTTATACCCTAGGTCAAATCTGATCTGTTGTCGTATATGGTCAGTGGTCTAGAATCTTCTCTCAACCAGGGCATTTCATTGGTTAAGGGCCCTGTCTGTTGACCGAGGGGCCCCACCTTTCCTGTCCCTTGACCAAGGGGGTTGTGTGTAACACACCATGCGCAGTCCACTGGTCTAGAAGTTTCTGGTGTTGTCGGAGGCGGGGGGAGTGGGGCAGAG
>NW_009633911.1:40917-106525 GCF_000690535.1 Cariama cristata
GGGCGGGGTGGTGGGGGGGCAGAGCGCCCCTGCCACATATGGCTGCAAGGATTTCCTCCTTCTCACGTGTATGACTTTGTGCATGACTCAGGTACATGTCCTTGTTGAATTTCATAAGGTTCCTGTTGAACTCATTTATCCAACCCATCTAAGTCTCTCTGGGTGGCAGCCTCGTCCTTGAATGTAGTAACTGCCCCCAATTTGGTGCCATTTGAAAACTTTATGAACAAACACTCCATTATTTCCCCCATGTCACTGATAAAGATATTGAATGGGACAGGTCCCAAGGCAGCCCCCTGCATCTGGTACTCCACTTGCAACATACATCCAGGTAAAGTATAACTAATTAACCCTCTAAGGTCAATCATCCAAACACTTTTTTACCCAGCTAGTTTTGTATTCAGCCAAACCATAGCATCCCAACTTGAATACAAGAATATTGAGGGAGACAGCATCAAAAGTCTTGCAGAAGTCAAGGTAAATGACACCTATTGCTCTCTACTCATCCACCAACCTTGTCATTTTATCATAGAAGATGAAGACATTTGTTAGGCATTGTTTAGCCTTGGCAAATACATGCCAGCAGTTCCCAAAGACTTCTCCTTCATGTGCCCAAAATAGTGTTCCAAGAGGACTCACTCTGTGAGTTCCCCAAGGACTGGAGTGACTTCTGCATGCTTACATCTGTGTGGTGGATAACAGATGACATCTTGGAATACCAAAACATTGCTTTCTGCCTTATATCTTTATCACACAATGTCATCCTTGTTTAGAAAAAAAGACCCTTTTCTAAATAGTTCATAAGGATATTTGATAGATATTTTGTATATATATGATAATTATTGATGGATTCTTCTTTCCCTTTTTATTTCTCTCCTTTCCTATAGCATTTCATTAGCAAACAGGAAAATATTTTATTGAAGTTATAGCAAAAATAAAAAGCCAAGTCTGCAGATATTCATATTTAATTATGGCTACATGTAATTAAGTATGGCAATCTGGTGATAAAACCTTTAAGTAATGACTCATAAAGAGATAAAAATGGAGCATGTGTTTAATCAGTTTGCAGCCTTCCACAGAAGCTGGCATAGCTCAGGTGCTAATGAGACATCTGTTGCTTAGGACACCAGAGAAAGCATGCAATTCACTTATGAAAAGAAAATACCAGTATGTTATACAACATAGAAATACTGGCCTAGAATTCTTGCCTTATTCTTAACCTTTGACAAGATTTCAGACTAGCAATATTCAACAAACAATGTACTTTCTCTTACAACTGTGCTTTGAGACAGGTAACCCAACAGTAATTTTGCCAAATAACAAGAATAACAATGTTACCTTGCTCAAGGATGTTTAATCAATTGCTGTTGTCAGCTGATAATCCTCTAGCTCTCTTAATGAAAACCTAGGTGTCTTCTCAGTACTCTCAGGTTGTTTTAAGGTTGATCAGTTCCCCAGAATAGATCAGAAAATCCTGAATGAGAAAATGGGAACATGTTCTCATCTGCCATTTGTGGTAATAGGCCATATTACTGGGGAACATTTAAGGAAGTTCAGAGAAGCCCTGCTTTGGCCCTGGACCTCTAACAGCTATATAACAGGTAAAACACAAAGGAAAAAAAAAAATATTTCTGTCTCTGATGCTGATGCAGTACACTTGCCTGAAATATCGCCTCAAGAGTCATAGGATTGCATCATCTCAAGGGGAGTTTATGTGTAGTTTGAAAGGCAAAGTTTGTTTTAAATCTTCCAATACAAATACAGCAAAAAGTCCTATTAAAACAAAAGGGACTGTCCCCTGCTATAAGGCTTCCAAAAGACACCGACTGGGGTTGCTATGCTTCTTTCCAGCTTTTATGGGACACTAGACTCTAACTAGGACACTAGATCTAAGAGTTGTCTCTGTCTTCCACCTTTCTCTATTAGTGTGGTGCCATGGAAAGCCTACAAGAAAGAGCCAAAGGAGCATGCAAGTTTTTGAGAGTAACTACATAAAGTAAAAAAAGGAACCTTGGACTTGCAGAGAACTCCTTGCCTTTCTAGTAGGACTTTAATGTGTGATAACTGGCTTTTTGGTTCAGTCTTCCCACACATGACACTCGGTATTTATCTTGGCTTAAAACATGTTCTTCACTTTTAACTGTACCTATCTTATGCCTTCCTAAAGGAACCAAAACTCCACAAAATGAGCCAGAACTTCTGAACTTGGGACTACCCATACCCTTCAGGAGTGGCAGGCTTAGGTAAGACTGAACATTTCTGAAGATCTCCTGTTGTGTACAGTCTACTAGGCATTGTTTTGTTTTCATGTAGAGACTACTTTTCATTCGTTGGTTCAAGTTGAACATTTCTTTCTATTTATTTTTTGTTAATGGCTTGTAAATGAAAACTGTTGTTTAGCAATGTAGTTCTAATATGATTAAGTTCCCCTTCTTCCAGAATTCTGCTTCTCAACTCTTAAGTACTTAATCAACGAGTGTTTTGACTAATTTACATTGGAACTGTAGGATGGAGATTTGATTTATAATTTAAATTGGCATCTGAATTGGTATCCTTTCTCTGAGCTGTGAAAGACAATCATCTTTCTTAATGATCATTACACCAAGAAATGGTAACATGCCATCCTTTCACATCTCCCTTGTGAATTTGTTAGATTTATTCCTGTCTTCTTTTAACAACACTAATGTGTCATTTACATATTTATACAAAATGGGTAGTTTACATTTTGCTAATTTTAAAGCCTTTTCTTCCATATCTTCCGTAATGATGCCTATTAAATTTAAGAACGAATTGCTCTCTTTTATTTATAAATTATAGAGACTGATCGCTGACTACTTCTGCGACTGAGTTTCAGAGTCTGCTAATGGAAGTCTATTTTGAGGCTTATGTAAAGAGACAGCTAATGTCACCACTTCATATAATATTTGTATTTAAGGTGACTAGTTTGTTTTTAAAAGCCATCACTGTTTTACAACAATGATGTGACACGTTTAGAAAGAAACATTTAGGATATATAAAAGCTTTTTTTTATTCTCAGTTCTTCTAGTTGCAAGAATTCATAGTAACAGTACTACTGCTAATCAGACCCTGGCCATGAGCTTTTTAGAACAGGTAACTTTACTGCTGATGGAAGATATCAGAATGGAAGAGGTTAGCAACTGCAACATGTGTACTACCAAAAAGGGTACAAGAGAAATTTCTGATGTTGGGTCCTCCTCCCCTCAATATGCCTTTACACTCTCTGATGTCAATTCAGTCCTGAGAAGTAGCATGCTCACAGCAGAGTCTACTTCTTACAGTAGAGTCTGTTAATGGAAACTGAGTAGACTTTCCTAGTCTCACTGTTGAGGGCATGGGGATAAAAAGCTAGTCAGGACTATGAGAACAGTAGCAGTTTTCAGAGTAGAGTCTCTTTTAGAAATCTGGGCATTTAATACAACTGTATAAGACAACTTCTGAATACTTCCCACTAATGAGGAACCTGCTCTTACACATTCCTCCTCCTTCCTGCAGGACTATCTGGGTGTAGACACTCACATATGTCTCTGTATTTTGTAGCATTGAATCATCCAAAAAAATCTCTAAGTTGAGAGTCAATATAATGCAATGATAGCGAAAAGTAATGGGAGTAATAAGGTAATACTAATAAAAGATAACATTTGTCATATCTCTCTGAGGTGTCTTTTTTTGCCCTGGATGCAAAAGTTAAAAAGCAATGCTATTTTCTCAGAATGTCAGACTCCATTACTGTAAAATATATGCTAAATGATGACTAACTTTTCTCCCCAACTTATGTATCAAACCAAAATATTGCTCTTTCTTAGAGGACAGCTGTACTCAATGCTTAGAGAATGAAAGTATCGATATTGTCTAAGTTCATAAAAGACCTGAAGATGTTAAAGGCCAGTAATATGATGAAGGAACTGGAACATCTCTCCTGTGGGAAAAGGCTGAGAAAGCTGGGACTGTTTAGCCTGGAGAAGAGAAGGCTCAGGGGGATCACATCAATGTGCACAAATACCCGAAGGGAGGGTGCAAAGAAGAGGGAGCCAGATTCTTTTGAGTGGTGCTCAGTGACAGGACCAGAGGCAATGGGCACAAACTGAAACATAGGAGGTTCTGTCTGACCATTAAGGAGCACTGGCAGAGATGGCCTAGAGAGGTTGTGGAGTCTCCCTCCTTGGAGATACTCAAAAGCAGTCTGGACATGGTCCATTCTGTGATTCTGTGATTAAGGGTGGGTTTTGGTTTTGTTTCCTGCCCACACCTCCCCTCCCCGCAGGTTTCTGTAAGGTGAGGGAGAGGACTAATTTATTTATAAAGAAACACAAGCAGATGATTTAGAATCTCCCTATTGTAGAGAAAGGATAATATGGAAGTCATAAGTGCACTTATGAATTAAAATCCTAATGTTAAGAGGTATTGAGCACCAACTGCGGCTAATTCTCATCTCACTTCTGCTAGTTTTTTGTTAGCATAAATCTGGTCAATTCAGGATATTTTAAATAGATTTAACAATTGCAATTGAGATTGGAATCAGTACCACTCGTATCAGCCATTTTTCCTTTTACATCCCAAAACAGGATATTTTGATTGAGTAAATAATTAGGCTTGATGGACTTTCAACAAATCCCTAATGCGTACTATTTTAATATGTGTGCATATTTATTAGATCATAATGCACCTCTATGCCGTTGTCTCACTTTGAAGAAAAAAAAAAATTTTGTTCAGTTTCAGTTGATTTCAAATTAATACAGAATGTACTTCAATCAGTGTTAAAGTTTTTTAAACAAGTAAACCCAATTCGGTATCATTTCTTAATCACTTTAAAAGGCATTTTAAAAGCCCCTGTGAATGTCCTTTTTAACTAAATAAACAGCTGCTTAGATGAGTCGTATCAACAAACAATTGTTCCACAAAAAAGAAAGCTATGATAATTTTGGCCCTTATCATGTGTGTTTTCTTTATAGTTTTAAAACAGAAAAGATGAGATTTTTTTCACCAAGTGCCATCCTGAAGGTGGAGAATGCTTGGTGAATGCAGTAACTATGAAGGTAGAGGATCTACAAGCTGATACTGCATACTTGTATGAGCAGCATATACATGGTGGCATCCCTGTTGGTTGCTTCTGGCTGGCAGACATCCAAAGAGGAAGGTAACCTTCTCTTTGAAAGAATGGATTTCCAGGAAGTGATTTGTTGGCACTGGTGTATGAATAGCAATGCAGTGGAGGATTTTGAATTCATTATGATCCTTAAAGCTTTGCATCCATTTCAGGTCATTTTGGGTGTGTAGGAAGAGTATCACCAGATTGTCTGTCCAAAAAGTCTCTTCTGAAGAAAAATACTGGCCTGGCCTTTTACTAGATGCCAAGATACTCTGATGGATGGAAGCATAGGAGAATCAATCAAAATAAGCACTAGGAAGAATGCCTTCCTCTCTTCAAAGTGTAGGAATACCAACAGCTCTGCAGTGTCAGGATTCATCTGTACCTGTGTGTGTGTATGGATGTGTGAGTTTGTATCCATTCGTATTGCAAGCTACATTCAGTGAATAACTAACTCCAAGAAGCAGATGCGAAGAGATTTGTTGTGGTGAAAAAAGAAAAAAACCCAAATCCACCCCAAAAATGCTTCATATTTCTGTCCTGTTTTCACAGATAATATGACATTATGTTCCTGTTGATCACAGGTGCTCTTGAAATTCGAATAGTAAACTTTGATTTTGCTGATTAGAAGAAGGTAATAGAATAAAGGAAGAAATCATATTAATATGATTATTATGATATTAACAAATGGGCAAATAATTTGATCCTCTATCTTAAATAGGGTGTGCACAACTGTTGGCACACTGGAGAAAGCTATATCTAGGGAAGGCTGGGAATTTTCTGATAAAATAGGCTTTTTATCAGGAAAAAAATAACTTCTAGAAATCAAAAATTTTTTACAGACTTCCATCAGTTTTGGTAAGTATTTCATCATGAAGGTGACACAAATCCAGGATGGAATTATTGTCCAACAACAGAGAGAAAAGACCCCTCTCTCCCATTACTCTGCTAGTCAAGGGACATTGAAGACATCAGTGGGGGGAAAACAGGTCAGACTTTCTACCCTGAAGTTGCCAAAATACCAACTTTTTCCCCAGCCAAATGAACACTCTGTCCATGACTTTGGTCTTTAGGAGATCTCAGCTTCAGCTCAGTACAGAATGGGAAACTTTTGGAAAAATGAAACGTTTCAGTGAGATGAGAAAATCCTGAGCACAGAAATATTTCATGTATCTAATAAGCATCAGATACTGTCCCAAAGGAAAACTAGTGAGATCCTGAAGTGCAGCTGGAGGGAACGGGTAAAGTATTAGAAATAGTCCCTGAAATTTCTGTGATAGATCATCCATCTGTTAGTTTTGACTAAAATTCCTACTTTCTGCTTCTGCTTTTCCTACAAAGAACGTTGAAATACTTTCAGCAAACTTTTCGTTCAATTACTTTGAACAAACCATCTATCCAAGTGATGGCTCCTTTCTGTATATGAAAGCCTTATTTTCAAAATATGTTGGCAGAAGAGTTAAAAAAAAAATGGTGGTAGGAAAAATTAATTCCTTTTATAACTGAAAGGATTACTCTCAGTTTGTAAGCTTTTTTGTTTAAATAGAAAGAATATTCAGATTTTTTTAAAAAAACTATTTGCTCAATTCCACTCTGCTCTGTTCAAAACAGTAATATTGTTTAAGTAATAAGTCATTCAGTATGACAGACCATAAACTGATCCACCTGCTACAATTCAGAAGAGAAAGTCTGAAATTAGTTAGCCTAAAACTACAGGAAAAGACATAAAAGACAACCGGAGTTAATTATTTCTTACTCTGACTTGGCTGTTAATAGCTAATTTTCACAGACCAAACAATGGCACTTCCCAGAACTTTCCTCAAAAACAAAGTATGACAGAGTGCCTATTATTATTACTTGTGTTTCAAGATATGTAAAAATAGCAGAATAAAGAAAATTAGGTTTATGGGCTCTTTAGGTACATGCATTGCAAGACATTATTTTTGTGGTGAAGAGATTAGTAAAAAAACTCAAGACAGAGAGGTCATGTCTTGAGGAAATGTGGCCCTTTTCTAAAGAAATTTGCTAGAGAGTCAGAAATGGATCTCTGATGTCCAAAGTTATATCTCCAGTTCCTTAAAAAAAGCTGTTCTGTTTCAGTCTTACCTCATTGACTGCTAGATTTTTTAATCATTTTTACCTATCAAATTCAATGTATTGTGCTTAATTATATCACTTTTGCCAGTCTAGACAATTGCTGTCCATTTCTGGTATTTATTTCTGTCAACTACTTCCAAATGTAGTTCAGCCTCTGCTGTGCTTTCTCAACAAGATTCTTGGTCAAAAAATACTTCTGCATAATAAACTGAATTGCACCAAACTGCTTACATCTGTCCTATCTACTGTAGATTTTTCTGACAGAGGTAAAGTCACTGATAGCCTTGCACAAACTTCTCATTTAAAATAATGCTTTCCACTTCTTTTCTTACGGGCCTATATCAGTTTGATTGAACATTGGGGTTTTTTTAGTCATTTGCTTCATTTTGTCTTCCATCAGTTCTGTAACCTTTAAGTCTGTAAAACCTACAAGAATAAGTGAGAACGATTTTTTTTTTACCTTTATATTGATTTTTGTCATGAAGTTAAGATGTCAGCCTACTGACAGTAGACCTAGAACAGGAAGGCCATCATTTGCCACTGACTAATAAGAAAACTTCACAAGCTGATGGAGTTGAACTGCCTGGGGATGTTATAGGTCTGGTAAGACTTTTTGAGGTGTTTCTGCTTCTACAGCTCTCTGGTATGCTTTTGCTCCTAACGTGGAACTGAATTTTTAAGGTTTGGACTACTTCTTGAAAATCTTTTGTCCCTGTGAAACCAGAAATCAGTATCAATACAGCCAAACTGTTCACAAGCCCTGTTAGCTAGGCATTTACAGGAGTAGCTATTTCTAGTGCAAAACAAGAGGATATTCACATGATCTACTAACAGCTGAATATTTCCAGGTGACAGATGTAACCTCTTCAGATATCCTCTACAGTGGCCTGGAAAAATAATTTCAGGTTTGTAGAACTACTATCCATGTGGAAATAGCTGATTCTAGCCCCAAAATAGCTCAGGCAAAACTAAATCAGTTTCAAACACAAATTTGCTGATTTCTTGGTGTCTTGAGATCCACTGGAAAAACAATGTCCCTTCACTGCAATCTTGCCCCCAAGGAACTAAGATAAAGCAGATACTTGCAGTGATTTCTTTCAGCAAATATATCTCCTTGTGAAATGTGCAAAGATGAAGATCTTTTAACAAGCTTATTCAACCACTACTCTTTTCTACTCACACATGTGGAAGAGGTTAATTTCATGAATTCTGAATTTTCCTTTTCCTGTTCAGGAATACATGACAGCACATTCTGCATCAGCTACAATAAAATTCTTGTGGTCACTGATGAACGTTCTGCTTTGCTTTTTCTCCTTTTCTGTCAGGAAATACCATATTTCAAGGAAAAGTTCTCTTCTTTGTGAAGGTGTGTACTACAAACTGCCAAGCAGTCTAGGAGGCTCATGAGTCAACTGGGCTCCTGGATATGATACGACTGTCCGCATCTGCCTCTTCCACAAGTCCAACATTCTTCAAATCACTGCTTACTATCTCTGAATACCTGAAATATCTGGCCATTGTAGTCCTGTCAAATTGTGAGATTACAAAATTATGGATGGAAAGTTGTAAAGCAAGGAGAAGTCATCTGCAGCTGACAGTCAACAGATTGTTTTGTAAGGTGCCATACATTTGCAAATGAAATTTGTGCAGTTCTCACTCAGCAACAGATCACAGCTGTACACGCTCAGCATCTCAATTCCCAAACACTTGCCATGTGTGAGCAATTGGTTATTTGAAAATTAGGCCTATTCATTTCTTCCCTTCACAAATCAACTTTTTTAAGGCTTATTATAGCACTATGTACCACAGCCACTCTTCAGGTGTTGCGGTAGTGGAGAAGAGGTGATGGGAAGAAAAGCAGCTTTAGTAGAATCTCTAAAAGAAAGACATTGTACTTCACAGGCAGCATAAGACAGCTGTGATGACAGTCAGAGGCAGGCACAGATTCCTGGAGAGAAGGTAAGAGCGTGAGCTCCCTGCCACGGCAGCCCAGTGCATCCCCTCACAGTGTGTCCATGTCACACAAAGGAATGGCAGCCACTCCCCCAAAGAAACCACCTTTGCCTTACCACTGGCTGCTGCAGGTCTGGGTTCTTTTCTCTGCTGTGTGCTCTTATGCCTGTCAAACAATATCAAAAATATATGAGGGCTGTTTCTCAGTTCTTCCCTGAACACAGAATCGTGTATGAAATATTTGTTAAGCGTGCAGTAATGTTTACATGGACTAGGAGACAAAATTCGTAAGTGCTAAATCCAGGTTTCTTCCTAGGCATCATGCTAATGACCGCCATACTTCAAGGTTAAAGGAACAAAATTGAAGAAGTTATTCTTAGCACCGTGACCTTTGAACCATGACACACTCCAGGCTAGGACTTTCATAATCCTGTCAGACCTGCCTGATGTTCTCAGACAATCTGTATGAGTTATTTTCAAATGTCTTTAAAAATGACATTGATACGCACTGATTAAAGCAGACTGAAGTATCAAGAGACTGAGGTACACGGGATCTTATCTTACAGTAACAGTATTCATTAAACTAACAATCATCCTCTCCTAATATGTCCTTAGGCAAATACTTTAATCTCTGTACACTTTCCATCAATAAAACTTGGGATACTCAATTCCTTTCAGCCTCCCTCTTTCTGTTCTGTTTATTTAGATGACAAACTCCTGACAGCAGTCTTTATGTCTTAAACTGAAGGCCTAAGACAAGAGGGTATTGGTCTTTGTTTTAAATTGACTTACTGCTTTCACACTAATTGTATGAGTAAACTAATTTTTAAAAAAACATCATGCTATTAATAAATTGAATTCCTATTTTAGACATTAAACTAACTTAAAATTGTTCTTCCAAACAGAAGCCTAGTTGTGGCTATCCTGCTGCTCTGCATGTTCTGGAGAGAGCTCAGATGATTAGGGCTGGTTTACCTACAGTCTCCATGACAAGCAGAACAGAAGCTCCAGATCCAAAACTATTCAGGCTCAACCCAAACCTTATAACCCTGTTCATTCAGCCTATGTTTCCACCAGCGGGTCAGAACTTGGGATGTTAAGAGATGTTCCCCTGCTTAGTAAGGCAGCCAAAGATAATTTTTAGGCTAATGAGGCAATATAACACAGATAGCTTTAAAATTTAATATGCAGATTCATCCATTCTTATTAATGTCCCAGACTGGTGAGTGCCTAAAATAAATGGCTACTTACAAAATATTTATGTTTAAATATATGCTATGAATTTATAAATATCAGTTCTGTTATTATACCAGATTTGAGATTCCTAATGTCAGGTTCTTTGGTTTCAGTTTATTTTCATAAAATGATACAATGATCTCTTTTTCTCATATATATTTCTGCTGCAAGGCATGAGTTTGTTGTTAATAATAGAATATTCAATAATGTAAAAGGTTTCAAAAGCATTGATGGATTTTCTTGGAATATCTATGATTAAAAACAGGTTTTAAGCTTTTTATTTAGTTTTTTTAAATACAGTCCAAGTAAATCCCAAAACAAACATAAAAAAGTCTCAAGCTGCTGCCTTACTCCCAAGGTATATGTTTTTTAAAGAAACTACCTAGGCACCACAAAAGTTAACAGAAATTTAAAAAAGCCATATGAGGTCCACAGATGTTGTGACATATGTGGAGGAGAGAACATCTTGGCATTTTGGACCATTGACAAAGCAAGTCAATAAATCTAGGTGAGAGTTTTGCCTTTGATACATCATCTTTTTAAACATGAAGACTATGTTGCAAGCTGCAGATGGAGACAGAGGGATCAAAGCTGTTCAAAACCTGATCATTATTTCCAGGTATTTTGCCCTTTCTTGCTCTGTTTACTTAACTTGTGTGTTATTAGTATTTCCTTTCTTAGTTTGTTGTTTTCTTATTCTAGGGCACAGGTTGTTTGCTACTAATGCAAATTTCTTTGGATTTGTCATTTAAAAGTTTGTAGTTTTTAGAAGTTTTTACTTTCCCTAGGCATATTTCAAGTCTGAGGCTGAAGATGAGCATGGCTGTGCCTAGCATAACAGGTAAAAGTCATATTAAAAAGAGAAAGGAAGGACTCAAGAAAAACAATGTCTCGGAGACAGAAAAGACTGACATTAATTAGGCAAAAGAACATGATTCATAGAAAGAAGAGAGAAGAGGGCAGTAAAAAATGAAGAGCAGAAGAGGGAAATGAAGCAAAGGCAGGGGATTCCAAGAGAGGAGGCAACAAAGGGAAGAAATAGTCATTAACACCTCATCAGAAAAGAGAAACAGAACTGCAACTTTACACTAAGTTCTATGTTTCGGAGGCCAAACCAGTTATTAAATGTTTTTCATCTTAAAATAGACATGGTAGCCTCTTTCTCTTTTCTTCTCCAATATGAAAAAGAAATGTTCCACTTACAGGCTGAAAACAATGAAAAATGAGTACTGAAGGGTATATGTCTTTATAATCTTGTTAATTTGGAAGGTGAATTCCAGTCATCCACACTGCCCAGGCACTGGCTCGCATACTGGTTGATTCTGGTGAGACCGAACAAGAACAGCTGAATGCTGGTCAGGGCTTCTTGATCTCCTGGCAGCCTGCACCCAGCGTCTTTGCGTTTCCCTGATATTGCCTGTAGGTGGGTACTTCCAGAAGCTATATAGGTATCATAGTGCTGGCCCATTCAGGCATCAGGTAAATTTTAGGCTAAGGTTGGTCGCCAGATCATAAGTAGAGAAGACAGTAACCTAGCAAGAACTTTCAGCTCTCCAGGGACAGATAAGTTGGATTTATGAGGACAGCAGAAATGTGTTACAGGAAGACCTGATCACATTCTATTTAATAAGTATTTGACATATTTAATAATACACTTAAATTAATTCCTACTGGAAATTTCAGCAGAAAATGCAAGATAGAAAAAGACTTGGAAAATTCTCTATTTTATTAATTGAATTGAACTATTATACTCAAATATATTCCATCTGAAATTATAGATGTTATGAGCTCCCTTGTCCCCTACCCATTTTATGCTGTTGCAAAACATAAAATGAAATTTATTCTTGGATGGAGATTTGCAACCCAGAGCCATCTAACCTGCAAGAATGTCACACAGCTCCCAGGTATGGCCGTGACTAACCCTCCCTTTCATCAACCACCAGTGGTCAAGGTATTATAGTCTCCATTGGGAAGAAAGACTAGCCAGGCAGGGGAGAATGGTCAGTGTACTCCAAGAAGTGTCTTGGTTTGATCAATGGAAGGAAAGAATAGTAGGGAACAACATGGAAAGCAAGGTTCAGGAAGCAAACAAAAGACTGAGTTGGTTTTCCATGTAATTAGCAGAATTTTATACCTCTTCAATAATCTTTCCTTTGTACAAGTTAATCAAGTGAAGGCTGCAAAATTTATAGGCAATTCCCTCTGCCTGATTATCTCAGAGTTTCAAATTTTTATGGAAGGTTCACCTGATGGCAGTTCTGACTCAGTACAGGAGATATAAAAGTATAAATTTGTACATGCAAACCATTTTTATTATGCTCATTAGCTATACACAGACCTTACAGCAAAACAGTGTGGAATTGAACAGGATAAAACCAAGCAATTTCTATGGAAATGATCCTGGAAATCTATAGAATTCACTACTCTTATTCATAGAAACTTTGTTTGTAATCACTTCCACAGTCTGACTAAACAGTTTGTTGGGCTAATCTGGTAAGAGAAAGGCAGTTGTCCATGAGAAGTAGCAATCTACCTTTTCATTTATTACTTTCTATACCCTGTCCTTTACTTTCTTTGTAAGAAACAGTGCCAAACTTTTCAATTTCCTCATGCAGAAATATTTCCAATCACTAATCATTTTCATCACCAGTCCCTCAATTCCTGCAATTTCCTTTGCCTGGTGGAATAAAACATGAGCACAGCACACAGTGCCAGGAGAAATATGTTAATGGAGTGTAGGCAGACACTATACCTACCTGCCTCTTAATAGTTATAACATCTAAGTAAAATAGAAAAATATATTTATTCATCTGCAAGTGAACCTCATAGTCAAAGCTGGAGATGAAATAACTTTGATTACCATTACTAACCGTAGAGATTATGTAACATAAATTTAAAGTTAGCCTCTGCCAATTGTCTAAACTAACTACAAAAAACTTGACTTGAAAAGTAAGGCTGAGATAAACAGTCAACATGTGTTCTTGTGAATGGTGGTAATAGGATTCAATGACTTTTTTAACGGAAGAAGATCATAATTTACTGTATTTTCTGTATCCCATCATGGTATTGACTGTAGTCTAAACTTATGCCTTAGGAGGATTGCTATCTTTTTGTAACCCTCTTGAGACAACTCATTCAGCAGCAAGTGTTCAATTCACAAAATACATTTCTACCCCAGTCTTCTGAGAAGAGTGGCATAGTATGAGAAGGTAAGAGAAGCTGGTAAGCCAGCAACATTTAAATTTTTCTTTAAGTGCTTTGGTTTTACATATTGGTTCTCCTCTTTGCCAATATCACCAAGCAAAACATTCTCCTCTTATCAGCCACTTGATAATGTATTAACATATTGCCTTCTATGCATTTGTACCCGATGTCTGTAAAATTTGTCTGAAAGAAAGCATGATTTTATCCAAAGACTTTTTTTGGTGAATAAAATCATGTGTTTTAAATTATACAGAGAATGCTAGAAAATGCATTTTTTATTGGTACATACAGGACTGCCAGTGCCCTGACACCAAGAGTGTGTTTAGCAAACAGGAGCCATATAACTTGGGCTGTGTAAATCTTTGGTTTGTGCTTGTACTAACTATTTTTTCATCTCGTTACCATATACAGGATGCTCTGGCAAATTGCACAAACAATATAACTTGTGGTCACAGAGAAATGGCTCAAGCAGGCTCATAGTGACAAACACAAGGAACAAATATCATTATCCAGCATTCTGGTCCCAAATGGAGCTCATAGATCTTGAAGTGGCAGGTTTTTTACTGTATGAGTCAAGAATCACATGACAGAGGAAGGCTAAACATCAGGAGCATAAAATACTAATTGCTGACTCTATTTGTAAATAGAACACAGCAAGCAATATTCCTGCTTAAAATCCTTATGGTTTGTACTGGCAAGTTTGGCAGGTTCTTTTTGCAATTACGTACAGTGATCTTACATATATTTACTGTATATTAAAGGTACATGTACCTGGCAAGTATGTGCTTCCAAATATAAAACATATTATTCATACTGTTAATCCTTACCACCCTGGAGCAAGCAAGGGTATTTCTTTTCCAAACTCTGAGCTGGGCTGAAAGGAGTTAATGTAACCCTACTGCTTCATCTCCAGCAGCAGTTTTATTTTTTCAAAAGATGAATTTAAAGAGATGAGCTGTGGGCTTCCTGCTTTATACTAGCAAAAAAGTAACACTAATAGCTGAGCAGGGACCTTGTATCCAGGCATTTCAAATAAATGTCTAAAATGTCTCCTGATTAAGGCTCAAGAACCTGTGCTAAGATAATTGCCACATCTTCCTGGCAGCCAGCTCACATAAGCAAAAGAGGGGCATTTGGCAACCCTTGATTTGTATGACAAATAAGCTATATCGCATGACTGCATGTTGACATTACTAGCTGTTAAATGTGGTCACATCTCCAAGCCAAATATCAGCATCTGCATTTGGCCACACTGGAAAAGTCTATAGCCAAATATCCATCTCTTGCAGGACAATGCCATAGCTAGCAATTTAATGAGAAGCTTAATCGGATATCAGGGAACTACAGATCTGATTTAGAAGTCAAACAGAGACAAGTACACTGAAACATGTATAAGAGGTATTCATGGCCTTTGCCTTTTACCGACCATCCCTAACCCAGTCAGACTTATTAATAATAACACGGAGTTCTAAAATATTATTTCTCTAAACATGTCATCATTTTCTAAGAACTCTAAGACTTTCAGTGCCAATGGTATAAGCACAATGATGTCCAAGTTGTTTGCTGAAGGGAGAATACACATTCTGAAAAAGGCATCTAAATCACCATTCCTGTGCTACTGGGCCTAAAAATATAAATATGTTCACCTCTCACAGGCTGAACAATAAGCAAAACTTCGAGTCTCACTGAAACCGTCATTGACCTTCCCTTTCTTAATATTTTAATCCATCTTCTCATGAATAGTACTGCTTATCTTTCTCAAACATGCCACTTCTGCTATCTAACAGGATTGACCTTCACTACCTTCAAACGACATTACTCCAAAAGGTGCCAAGTTAGCTTGGGATAAGAATGAACTTTAACTGAATGGAAATCTATTTTAATGCTTTGCATCTAATGCCAGTAAAAGCACTTGATATCTGAAGAAGTTGGGGCACTGACCCTTAGAATCTAAATGTACACTAAATTGTTATGTAAATACGAGAAACTAACATGAGAGCTGCAATCCAGGACCTTACAGTATTGCCCATGGGAGCTTGATTTTAGAGGCAGGGAGGTTCTTATGTCATTTTCACAGTGGTTTCACCACGATCTTCTTCAGCAAGAATTACAAGAATTATGGATTACGAGAACAGTCACTGGACTAAATCTTTAATGTGGTTGCCTAAGGTATGGGATAAAACTTTTATTCCACACGTGAATACTAATAACTAAATCCCTAGCTAAGTGGTATTAAAGTAGCTCAACTAACATTAAGAAACAAACGTTAGTTTACCACAGCAAGGGATCAAAGCCCTTTAAAGCCCATAAGGATAAAATTTCTTCATTATAAAGATACCATTCATGGCTCTGTACTTTGTGGTTCAATAACCCTAGGATATATAAAAGAATTGTTTCAGTTTCCTGAATTTTGTGCATTATAGATCCAAGACTGATGGAAGAAAAAACTGAAGTTTGACCAGAGAAAGGCTACAGAAAAAGTTGATTAACATATGGTCGTGTTCTACAGGTCCTTTAAAAACCATATAATTCATGTGACCATATCTGCAGGCTATCAGAGAGCATTTGAGTGTATTACAGAATGGTGTGCTGATCTTGGCCTACATGGATATGTCTGGTTTTCCTATGAAAGTATAGTTAATTTGCCAAAATCTGGATTTTGGGGGATGATTTGCATTTCACCTAAACCAATCATCAATCAGTGTACTACTGTAGGATGACAAAGCATTTCAAATGAAGGTCATGTTTTTTACCAGACTGATTATAATCACAGTTCAATTCTCAAAATAAAAGTGACTGAAATGTTCTTGGCATTTATTTTAAATGTAACTCTTAGGATATTAACAGTATAACATCCTACAAGCCATGAGCTATCTGAACTTAATTCAATCAGATGTGATTGATGGGCCTCTACTCCAGGCTGGATGGAAAACCTGGCCAAGCTAGGTTTTGCACTCCAGGGCATATAGGCTCATCGCAGATGCTTCTTTTAGGTTAACAAATACCTTATTGACACATAGAACATTCAGGGAAATAAAAATATATCTTGTTTATCACTGCTTTCACAGCATGCATAGATACGATGCTGAGGCATTCAACCATGGCAACATTAGACAAGCATTTATTTCAACCTAAGCTACTGGGAATACTGTAGGACTCAGCTGATAACCTCCACATAGACATGGAAGATTGCATTTAAAATAAGGTGTTGCACATTCTAATTACTTTTAATGGGTGGGAGGGGAGGAGAGATATTCATTTTTATTTTTATTTTGAAAAACTTTATTTTCATTAAAATAGTATGTACATAATAGTGGTGGGGCTCCGTATTATTTATTACCAAAGTTGCCCATCTCTTTCTCTTTATAAGTACCAGTTTTTAATTTCTTGTAATTTTTCCAGCCTGTGAGTGTTTGGGCTGAAGTTTTTATGTTGAGTATCTGCCTAAGACTGAGATTAACGGGGTTGGGGGGGGGGGGGGCGGGGGGGGGTGAAACCTCCAAGCAGCGCGGCAGAGAACCATGCTGGTTTGAGTCCCAGAGGCAATACAGATGCACCAGTGCACATGTTAAAAAAAAAAAAAAAAAAAAAAAAGGACAGCAGTTTATCCATGGCACAAAGGCCCAAATACTCAAGGGACTGACTGAAAGACTTCAGTACCTCTGCGTTTTGTAGCAGGATCTTTGAATTTGGCTTGTGGCTGCCATACATGCCAGGGATATGCTGTTCCTATAAAAAAACTCAATAATTTAGGCTGGATAGGGCCTCCAAAGGGCATGCACTTCAATTCCTTCTTCAAATCTGGGCCAGCTTAGAGCAGGCTCTCACAGCCTTGTCCAGTTGAGTTGCATTTATTCTGTGATAAGCATCAGAAAATGGGAAGTTTCTAAATCTGTAACTGTTGTTCCACTGCTCAGGAGAGCCGTGTGGGACAGCTACTTTGTATGACAAATGGGGAAGAACATAGACTATGGATCATTTATGACAAGGCAAGAAACAATGAGCTTAAATTGCACAAAAAGGAGGAATTTACTAACATTAAAGATTCAAACACTGGAAAAAAACTGTCTGGATAATGTTATAGAATATGCATTGGAAAGGGGGGGAGGCTGTTAGGGACAAATTAGACAAGTGTCTATCACGAATAGTGGTGAATGAATTGCAATGTCCTTTCAAGATCTTTTCCAACCCTATTTTCTTTGCAAAATGACAATTCAGACTGTTCTGTACTGTTTATAATTTGGTAGTACTGAAGACCATATTTCATGTATTCTTTCCAAATGTTTTCTCTCCTCATGGACATCATTAGGGGCTCTCAGAAACTAAATAAATTACAGCCTGGTCAAGTTAGAGATTGTAAAAAATTCAGGAAGATTGAAGATCTAATGGAGCTCAAATCACATTTATAGTATTAATTACAGGGTTTAAGTGAGGAAAATAATTTAATTGGGAAGGGATTGTAAGTGGTATAGATGGTAGTTAGAGGAGAAAAACTGGAATTATAAGGGTCACTTGAAAGACTATAAAGATGTGGCCCTCTGGAATGAGGATGAGAGAGACAGTAAGGATTGTAAAATACATCAGCCAAGACCAATGCCTTGAAGTGAAAGAAGCAAGCCCAGATGGAGAACATGGGGGCATATCTGTTCATTCCAACAGCCAGCTGTGTGGCTAGACACCCACTATACAAGTTAAAACAGCAACAGATTTTTCCAAGCACTGAGATAAGGGATCCTGTTTGTTCTGTGATACATGTTTCTTATTGAAAAATGCGGTACCTGTTTGTTACATAATGACATGGACAACTGCAGTACTTTTTAATAGCTTAGGGAAGGCATACTGATTTTTATGCTTTCTACTTTAAGCAGAGTTGCTCAGCTACTCTGCATATTGAAGTCATTTACCTGCTGAGGATGTATTGCTGAGCGCCTGTGAGGAATTGCATGCCTCCCCTCTCCTGCTCTCTGTCTCCTCCTCTCTCACTCTCACTCTCTCCCATGTTTTTTCCCCTTCACTTCCTGAAGCAATTGCGTAATCAAGTTTGCACACATCCATATGTGACCAAAATCTTTCTTACACCAGCAACAATCGTAACAATAACAATAAGAAAACTTGCATTCCAATTAGTTGCTATCATAAAAGGAAAGCATTGCCTCAGGATTGCTTTCCAGGATCTGATTTCTTCTGTTACCAAGAATTTGCACAGCCAGGAAGACCAGAATCAAGCTGTGAGAAGCAAATCAGTCCCGTCACAATACATGGGTGGATTGTGCCCCAGAGCCAGCAATTCAGGACTGGAGGACTTAAGACACAACATTTCGCAAAAGTACATGCAGAAATGAAAAGGCACCTTAATAGAGTCTCATGAAGGGCTAGAGGCCACCCGAGCTCCACTTCTGTGAAGACAAGTAGATAATCTCAATGAAGCAATATTCTATCACCATTTTAGCTCTTGAGCCTAATACCACCAACCCAGAAGTTTGAGAGGGATGGATGCAGCATCAAGACCTAGAAAGAATACCTCATCTATTGAGAGAAACAGAGTGAGACAGGAATGTAAGAGAACATATATATAATAGCTTTTGAAAGATAATTTTCTTTTGCTCAGTTTAGCGGTCACTTGTTCATCACCCCATTTAAATTCCTTCATTCTCAACCTTAGAAATTAAAGCTGGTCTAGATCTTAGCCCTTAACCAGAAGTTATCTGCCTAAATTAAACTACCAGTACTTCTGTGTGCATTTAAAACATTTCAGTAAGACTGAATTTCAGCTGACATTACTGTTGTCTACTTTAAAGGCTACACCAAATGATACGGAGTGAAACATTGTCTTAAGGTCTTTGTTTTTGCCATAAATAGAATGTGCTATTAAGTCAGTGGCCATGCCTCCTCAAAAAACTGTAACATAGCTTTGGGGGTGGGGATTTGGGGCAGCTTTTTCTGATTTTAAGGGGGTTTTTGTTTGTTTGTTTGTTTGTTTGCTGTCTTGTTAGATACAGTTTTGCTAGACAGTTGATGTAGTGATGTACTGTGTCTGGCTGTGATGGAGTTAACTTTCTTTATAGCAGCCCGTATGGTGCTGTGTTTTGGATTTGTGACTAAACCAGTGTTGATAACATACCGAGGTTTTAGCTGTTGCTGAACACTGCTTGCATAGGATCAAGTCTTTCTCTGACTAAGTTTCTTACTCTGCCCCTACAGCGAGTAGGCTGGAGGTGGGCAAGAGGCTGGGAGGGGACACAGCCAGAACAACTGACCCAAACTGACCAAAGGGAGATTCCCTACCATGTAATGTCATGCTTAGCAATAAAAACTGGAGATGTAGTTTTTCCAAAGTAGCCATTGCTCAGAGACTGTCTGGTCATTGATCTTGCTAGTGGGGCATGGTAAATGATTGCCTTTGCATCACTTTTTCCCTCTCTCTCTTTCACGTATTAAACCATCTTTATCTTGACCCATGAGTCAAGATCACCTTCGCTCTTCTGATTTTCTTTCCTATCCCACTGGGGAAGAAAGTGAGCAAGCAGCTGGGTGGGTGCTTAGTTGCTGGCCAGGGTCAACAACAAATGAGATTCAAGGAACCTCAGTGGGTCTGTCATGACATGGATTGCTTCTGTAACATAGAGGTCAGTATATGATATGTCATCCGTGTCTCTCTTATCCCTTATCCATAGATTGGCAAGGAGTCTTAGCCTATAGACTCCTTGGGAGAAAAACAGATTTCTTGCTTCTATGGAACTGCACACAATGCTGTTTGAAGTTATAACTGGACAGTTCAACAGTACAAATAATTGGCCTTGAATGAACTATGCTCAAAAAGGCTGCTTTCCCCAGCAGACGTCTTATGAGATAGAAAACTGGGGGTTTTCCTCCATGCCACTGGATATCTTCATGTGGCTCTCACAGGTATCCATTCACACTAAAGCACAAATTCCAAATTTCAAATTTCTCACCTTCAGAAATTAACTGATCCTAATGTGCTTAAAAGTTTTCTGACTACTGTGTGAGAGAGTGAGACAATGTGTTCCACTTTTGTGTAAATCATTCTTCCTAGTAAAACTGAGGACTATATAAAACCAACCATGCTATGACCAAAACCACTGCTGTGAAAGCTTTTACCTGAATTTAGCTTAGGATGTGAGAATGAGAACCTGAAATCTGTAGTGAACAGAATTCAAACAGTGACAAAATGATGGTAAATAAATGAGAACAGTTGCCACTATTCAAAACTCTAAGAGCACATTTACAGGGAACAAGATCGCTTTTTAAAACTGTCAATTTTAGCAGGGTGGAAAGTAATGTTTGTTCTAGTTCATTTCAGAGTTTTTCATAACTAATGTCTTGGCCATAAAAATCACTATCGAAACTGAAAAGCTAACAGCCTGACTGTTGGACAATAAAGCTACTTAAAAAGTTATTTATCAACATAAATGATTTTGCATAACTGACACATTTTTTATGCAGAAAATGATGAAGTAATATGCCACTGATTTTTATAATGTAATACCCTGTAACTAATGATTTTTTTGAAAAATCATTTCACATTTCTAACAATTTTATGAGGGAGCTAATGATTTTATATGACAAATAGTTATGCAAAAAAGAATGATTTTGTGCATTTAATAGCTTCATACAACTAATGAGTGAATACCACTCCTACAATTTTAGTGCACATTACTTTCCGAGTGATCATTCATCCTAAAGATATTTTATGCCTTTTGTAAAATTTATTGTGTGCTAGTCCTTTGTAAGATGTATTTCCATATGGTTCCCATGGTTTTCTGCATACTAATGAATTTCCAATATGGTTATCACATATTAAAAAGTTTATCATAAAAAGCATTATAAAGCCAATTTCTTTTTACATTGATTTGATATTGATAGTCCTCTTCATTCACCTTACTGAGTTATTTTTAGTTAATTTAAGGTTCTGAACTAGCCCTCTGCTTGTAATCTTTTTAGTATGCCATTTTCTGTTGAGTTTTGCTAAGTTAATTTTCATTTGGAATGGAAATTACAAAATATCCTATTCTATTAGAATACTAATAGAACGCTTCATGGCATCCAAGTATGTGCCATGGTGCAACCACAATTCTGTAACTTACCAGACTGGCTTTATATTCCTTCAATGTTTGGAAACCAGTAAATATGCTCCAAAATCTGATGACCAGTAATTAGAAGACACTTTGCAAGATATTTCCCTGTTAAACACATGAGAGACAAGTGTGCAAAAGGACATCACTTTATTCTACCACAATAGAAATGACAGAGGTGTGTGAATCAACTCACAATTACTTTGTAGACTCCTTAGCTTAACCAGCCATCCAGTAGAAGACATAAAACTATCATACTGTTGCCAGGAATGAGCTGAAAGGAGCTAGTTTCTTTATGACAGCTGTCATCAAATTTATTCTGAGACCCCACAAATCCACTGTAATATCAGCAGACTTTTATCATCTTCATAGTGATGGCCTGAGCAGACAAGAAGGAGTCAGGCTTAAATGACCTCACTGCCAGTTCAGATTTTGACTAAATCCTCAGTACCACTAAGGAAGTAAAGCTGGAGCCTTTTCTCCCTGCTGCTGGCTTTCTGTCTTGCCTTGCCTTTCCTTCTTGTCTCTGTCTCCAGTTTCCCTGGCACTTTAATAGTGGTTTGATTAAACTGACCTGTACTATACCTTCTGTAGCTTTCCTCTAAGCCTGTCAGAAAACATGTCAAATGAAGACAATGGCTTAAATAACTTCACTGAGCGTAGGTTTGCCACATTTCAGACTCAATGAAAAAGCCATGCTTTGTACCTGTGACACCTTAGCAGTAAGATTAAGAAAAAGTCACTATGAAAGATAGAAGCTACTTTTTCTCTATATAGCCTTCTTTGTAAACATCTTTTTACACTTGCCTTCCTTGTTCAGGAAAAGAGTTCTGTTAAAGTCAGCTGAATGTAAAAACAAGAGGCTCTTCTAAGCCCTCTACAATGAATCTTTTTTGTTTTCCTCCAAAACGGATTACTATTGCCATCATTAAAAAACTTTGAAATGATAAAATGGAAATGAGAGGATTCCCTGTAAAAATGTTTACAACTACAGAGGATGGATGAATGATATTGTTAAAATAAAGATATTTTAAGATTTTTCCTTATTTCCTCAACTCTTTTGCCTTCTATTTTCTGTATCTCCAACAAACAGTTGAAATATTTCAATGGTATTAGTTGCCATTGCCCTTACAGATGAGGCCTCTGTGTTCAAACCCTCCCTAACTCTTTCATGCTGAGCAGTGACAAAAGTGTGTTATATGTTTTCAACTATGTGAGACATTTGCTTTATTCAAGGTATTTTACACTGGTTGCCACAGTGTTCTCAAAACCTGACACTAGCTAGCATAGATCCGCCTATGTTTCTGATGAAGTTAGTCTCCACCTACCCTTGCAATATCTGCAGTACTTTCGTATTCTTTTCTTACAATGTAAAGATACGTTCTGGTCAAGGCTTGGGAAACATTTATACAGCTGACTATGCAATTTGAACGCATTTTCATTAAGCTGTGAGCTGCTGTGGATAGCAAGCTTCTGAGACCAGTCTAGCTAGACCCAAGCAGGCTTAGACATCTCCCACTACACTCCAGCACTGAGCGCAGAAATAACTTTCCTCGTAAAGCTCTAGTCAACATCATAGATGTAACTCATAGAAGGAGAAGTTGTTTTCCACCAAGCCCATTTACTAATTTAATTGGGTCAGCTTTTATTTTGCATTGAAAACGTGACCACTAAAAGCCAAAAACCTGAAATATTGAACAGAAGCTGTTTATTCAGTTGCTGCATATCTCCCTGGTCCACTTGAGTTAAACTGCACTTGAATCATCTCTACTTAACTGTAAGCATTCACCCAGGCTTGTCCTAACTCTCGATAGGAACGGAAGGAGAAGCTACAGCCTAAGGAGGAGGATAGAAATGTACAACATCAGGACAACAGCTTCCACATTTAAACTGTGTAGTACTTCCTCTCCCTTCGCAAAGAAAACCTGGACATTGAAGAAGCCAAATATCAGAATCCACATTTTTGATTGTTAAACAAAGCAAAGCAAAGCAAGGCAAGGCAAAGCAAAGCAAAGCAAACCAAGCCAAGCCAAACCAAATAATTATATTTGAGCTTTACTTATTGTTTATTAGTCTTGCAGTAAAAATAAGATGGTGAGAACTGTATTTCACCAGTAGTTACACGTCCATCCTTAAATGTACACAAGTGAAAATATTTTTCTGTAATTTGTAATAAGATAAGCAGTGTCTTGCTATGCAGAATTGCCTCTGCGTATGGAGAGATCATCTTGCAGTGTCACTAACAAATCACACAAGAAACAAGTAGCTCAGGCTGTTGCTCACAATGTCTTTGACATTTACCTACCCAAAAGTCAGCCACTGCTAGCACCCCAATGAGTTTCAGTTATGAGCGTGATGAATGTCTAAGTATTCTTTTACATGGAAATGATGAGATAAGCATAAAGAAAAGGTTCCAGGTTTATTTAGATGTTGGTTTTGATAGATGCTAATATTTTAATACCTCTAACAAAGTGTGCTCCATTCAACAATGCAGGTGGCTGAAAATAATTCATTGTGGAATAATAAGTCTGTCTGAAAATAACATTCCCCTCTGAAGGCCTCATTTGGTGTGATTCTTCAGGAGATGCCTATGTAAGAGTGGTATATACAGCCCAGAAGAGACAAGCAGAACACTGCAGAATCAAAGGAGGAGGCTTTATCTATGATGATGCTTCTTTCCACTTACTCATGTAATATACCTTTGCACATTTATGCACCTTCACTTATGCACCCTGAACTGAAGTAAACTGGCAGATGTGCATATATAAATCTGTGGTGATATACTCTCCTGAAAGCTCTCGACAGCATATTTTAATAATTATATATTATTTATGACTCTACCTAGTACCAGTGGAAAGTGAAGGAAAAATGCTGATGCATCTGGCCAAATTTCTCAATCTTGTTTTAATGCAAAATACCTTTAGCAACTCAAGTATGCTTTTTAAGCAATTTACACATTTCATAACAGTGGAGGCCATATTTTCGGTGAATTAAGGATGAACCTATTAGATCTGGAAAGGTACAGACACCATGTACCATAACTTAGACTAGGTCCCAGAGGTAACAAGGCGCTCATAATAGGTTTTACAGTGCTATCTGATTTCCCTTCAGTTTTACAATCACAGCTTTGGCAACCAGGTCATGATCTTAGAATGAGTTATTCGCTTGTGCTCATTATTTGGGTTCTACACATTTTATTTTCTCTTTGGATCTAACAAATACCTCAGGCACAAGAAACATGAATAAACTTTGGTGTTTAATCCAAGTGTGTCTTGTTGGTGACAAGTGTGTTCTGTTGGTGAAGAGCCAACTTTATGTTGGCTGGCCAACAGAACAGACAGAACAGACTTCTGAGATCTACTGAAAAAGAAGGTAGATGTTGCTTTATTACATAAAATTATGGGAGTGCCATAATACTTTTCAGCGATGATAAATCATGTAGATCTCCCTACAAATATTAACTGCCATTTAATTTCAGTTGACATGATTATAATGGATTAAGGCTTGACATATATGGAAATCTGACTGCATAAAGAGAAAAGTAGTGAGATCAAGTAATACTAGAAACATGGGTTTAAATGCTCCCTCATTCTGTTTTACTGTAACTGTCAGGATAACACTGGCTTCAATATTGAAAGGCCCTTTGAGGGGGCCACAAATGATTACCTATGAAAGGAAATTCAAAGAAGAAAGGAAATGGTGAAATCAGAAAAGATATTTTTCATACAGAAGATACCACAAGCATGTCTCAAATCGAATAAAGTCATTCAACTGTATCTTTCCCGTTGCTATGGAAACACACAACATCTGCATGTCCTGGAACCTGATCCACGCGCAACAAGCTGGGACTTTGTTTCACAGGTGGTAGGTCAACACCTAGGCCTCCTCATGTATGATTGGAGTAGACAGGCAGAACCCAAAGCAAAGAGATTAAAGATAGGTATGTCTTGATCCTAGACCAAATTTATAACATCTCCTGTTATAGACATGATAGAAAATTGCCTCTTTAAAGAACTGTCCCAGGAAACAAATTTTTTCTCCTCTTTAAGAGTTATGTAGGAACATTTTTGGTGAAATTATAAATGCTTTACAAAGTTATACTTTGTTCAGCTGCATTGTGCATTGACATACATATATCGAACACTGCTCTTCTTATCTTTTTGCTCAGTCTGTTAAATTCCTCAGTTTTGGTTAATGTGTGGCTTTCAGCCCAAATTGTCATTCACAAGATAACATAAAGTCAGTCCATCATCACTGTTTAATTTGCAATTTTACTTACACGTCTGCATTTTTGTCTGGACACCATGTACCATGCTAGAAGTTTTCACTTCTTGATTAGACATATTTATGCAATGTAATTTTCCATCATAAATTTTCATGCCATACATTAAATGCTGCTGTTGCCTCATCCTGTATAAAGTGTTGTAAAGGTCAAATAAATCTGTGGTTTACAACAAGATAAATGCCATAAAGGATGGTACTTCTAACTTGAAACTCAGAATCTGAAGTACAAAGCACTTGCATATGATACACATATTTATAACACACATATTTATAGGTTGCAATTTTCTTGGTCTTTAAAATTTTGGCAGTCTTATCATTACAGCAGAACGAAATCAATATTCTTATTAGTAAAATACACCATTGACATCAATCTCCAGTGATTAATTCTTGTGAGATACCCTGAATTTATCAACAGAGTTGATCTGTTTAGACCTCCAATCCAGTTCCTGCAAAGGCAAACCTACAGATGCTATTAAGAAAACATTACAAGATAAATCAAGCACATTGAGGCATAGAAGTGGAGAGGCATGGGAGAAGATGCCCTTTTACTCCAGTATGTGAATCAATTCCTGGAAAGCAGCTTAAATACAGAGCAAGTGTTGCAGGGCTCAGAAGCAGATGAACCTCTGAGTGCTGCCATCACAGGACCAGTTAACCTTGAGTTCAATCGAAGTGGGCATGTACACATCAAAGACCAATTTTGAAAATGTCTTTAATGTTTTTAATGCCTTTAATTGCATCAGCATATACTGTTTCTCAAATAGGACATTACTGTGTCTAATAATACATTTCTTTGTCCATTTTTAAAATCCTACCTTAAGTGCAGCAGGACAAAACAATTGCTGAATCCTTCATTTTCTTAGACTTTAACATCACAAATACGGGGAAGTCTGACTCAGAAGAGAGAACTTATCTGGCAAATTTAACCCTGAACAGCTGAAATGGCTGTGAGTGTCTCAGTTCTCAGTGCCAGTCACTCTGAATGCACTGCTACCTTCTTGGTTTGTTTGCCTCAGAAATCACCTTCTACACTGCCTTCTCCACTTCTCTGTGTTCACCCTGAGCCAGCCAATCAAAGAGTCGAAATACCATCATGAAGTAGAAAAGGAAAAGACTGATGATGTGCTAAAGGAAAGGACAAAAGGTAGACTTTACTATTGCTGAAATCCTTTTCTATTAATCCCATCATTGTAAAACAACCAGCAATTAACTAGCTTTCAGACCGCTCCTCAGACTGCCACCAAAGAATCTCTGTATTTCCCAGAAGCCCAATTATATGCAAATATTGTTGTCAGAGCTGCTGGAGATAAAGATATGCAGCAAGCTCTTTTGTAGGCTTTATTCTTGTTCTTCCTGGCAGTTTTCATTAGCCTACAAGTAATTTATTACTGTCAGAATATAAGGAAAAACAATAATTAAAATGGAAAATGTTATGCAAAATTAATTATCAAATATCTCTCCTTACAAACACTGTATAAATGTCTCTTTATGAACAACTATACACATAATTTTATTCTTGCTGTCACAAGTACGTCTTCCCCTATAAATCAGACTGAATTAATTGAATCTTGATATCAAGGTCTTTATATGTTACTCAGTCTTTTATTATCTATAAATATACTGCCATCTGTATGTCTCTCATTCTACACATTTTTTGCGCTGCTAGCTGACACTTTTTGTATATTCTTGACTTTTAATACTGTGATCTCGTTTATTTTGTTAGTCTTCTCCAAACAGGTTCAGAGCTACTTACAAACCCTGTCTATTTAGTAAAACATCTGTAAAGTTTTTTTGCATCTGGATTTTGCTTATTTACCCAAAAGTCTTATAATTTCTTTTCAACTGTTCTGCCTGAAAAAACGCCAATCAGTTTTCCCTGATTGTTACTCTCCTACAGCCTTATTTACTTATACATTTTTGTTGGCAGAGCCCACTTTATATGTCTATATAATGTCATTAACTGTATTCCCTCCTTCAAGTTTCTGACATATTTTGTTGGCCTCAAGTTATCCTTGCTCACAGTTCTGGGGGAGCGTTCTTGATCCACTGCCAGGTGATCAAATGTTCCATCTCCATTCTGTTTGTAAATATTGAATGCAGGCTGCATAAATGTGACAATTTTCCTTGGGAATGTAACAATCCTGCAGCAGTTTCCTCTAGCACATTGGAAGTAGCTATTCTCCACTTTTACACATGAATGTGTTACAAATCTCTTGAATCTATCTCTATTCACATATAAGTACAGATGGTTTGAGGAGTGGGCTTATATTTTCCCAATCAGGAGTTTCTTATGTTTAGAGAGATGCGACTCCTACTCTGAATGCTACAGACATAAAGGGACTTCAAGCATCAGTGGGGTATCGCTGAGCAATAAGGGAAGAGAGAGCAAACTAATGAGGCACCACACAGGAATGGTTTATTCCCTTTCCAGCTCTTTTGTTTTCCTGGGTAAGAAACCCACTGTATGCAAAGGGAGACTACTGCTTGCCCCATTATTCATGAGTGTGGACTGGAACCTGTCCCTTCAGCAGCAAAGACTGCACCCCGGTCTGCCGCTGGCCCCAGAAGCGCCTGCCAGCAGCGCTCTGAGCAGGCAGGGACCCGGGCTGGTCCAGTGGATGGCTGCCTGCAAAAACCTGACACAGCTGCCACTTGCCTATTTTTCTTTTTTCCCTATATTTCCCTCTTTCCAGCCAGTTTTCTGAACTATTTGGTTCCATGCAGAACTAATTTATCATGTGCAATCAAAAGCTTTATCACATCCACTGCAGACAGGTGACCTTCAACTCAGTAATTACTTTCTGCTTATTTTGACCTTGAAAACTATCTCAATCAAGTTTGTGTTATCATTAAACAGGATAAAAGCAAGACGCATATTCTTTGATAAAAGGTCAGCCTCCTTCACTTTCAAGCCTTTTGGTAACTTGATTGTAGGGGTCAAGAATAATGGTGGAACAGCAATGCCTCCCACTAATTTTATAAAGCACATTTGTAATTATGCTATTTCCCGCTTTGGGACTGCAACATTTCTAGATTTGTTACTTCGTCTTGGCCACAGTGCAGGTTTAAGATTTGATAAGCAGTGAAGAGAAACCAGTAATATTTCTCCTGAAATGGCAGATCTGCCCAGAAATCATGGAAATTTTATTTGTTTTCAGCGTTTAGCTGTGATTATTCTGACATTTCTGATTCTAGCTCCCAAAAATACCTTGAAAAACACATAGTGAACAGGGAGAGAAAACACATAATGAATAGAGGGATGGAAAGAGAACAGTAGACTCAAATAAGTTGTGGTGTTTAAAACAGCAGTAAATAATTCCCTGTGCACTTTGGCAAATGTTCACAGATGGGAGAGAAGAAAGATTTTATTTTTTCAGAAAGAGATTACCTTTACCTAGGAAATAAGCATGTGCTAATATTACAAATATATTGAAAAGGGATAGAAAGAGATTTGATTTTATCTTTATAGGGAACATACATTTATTAGTAATACAGAAGTAAAAGTACTTTCAATAATCATATAATGTCTTGCTGTATAGAATGGGAAATGGATGCAGTGTCATTGTCAACTGGGAAATTTAATTTTGCCAAAACCAAAACCATGTCACCATCTACACAGGACTACAAAACAATAGAGTATTTTATAACAACTGAGAATACAAAAAAAAAAAAATAAAAATAATAGGTATGCAGTGGTTGCTGGTAAAACATCAACATATGCCAATAGCTATTCCATATATGTTATTTTGCCTCCTGCATTTTTTTAGGTTTCAGTTTTAACGATAGGGTAATACTGAAAATTCTCAGACAGCACTGCAACTGTGGCCAATGAAGGAGGCAAATTTAAAACATCCCCCTTTTAACCAGTGGATGGAATTAAGATCCACATCTGACACGTTTCACCAAAGAAGCTAATGCAGCGGTTTGAAATAATTCTCTGATTGATTATGTCCTGCAAGTTCAAAACCCGTTATCAGAAACAACAGAGCAGCAGGCAGAACAAGACATATATAGATTGTTGCAGGTCTTGAGCAGTCTGACAGACATGAAAAACACTGAGTAGTATTTGAAACTTTCAAATACTACTAATGAAATGTACCTGAGATCTGACAAGCAGTAACTTTTTCAAGTCCAATACTTTCTGGAAAGATGTGGAATCACATCTATAGGCTGATTACATAAGTTGTTTTTATATTTAGATTGGTTTATAAACGTGAAAAATTGAAATATATAGTTAGAATATTCCCTTGCAATAATGTAGTTCTTCTAGATCAAAGGCTGTGAACATACAAGTGAAATGTAAGCTATAAAGATAATAGTAATAGATTTCACCAAAGCTGACAGCTATTTTACATAATGGAAGCCTTACAAATGAATGCCTAATAATGTAGAAGTAAAATATTTTTTCATGGTGATAGGAACTAAAGTGCTACCTGGGACCTCCTCCCAGGATAAGCACAATTAATAGGGCTATAATACTACCCCCTCACTTTCTTTTTCACTTTGTCCCCCAAATTTTCTTTCTTACTGTTTTTCTAACAGACATTATTATGAAATCAGAGTACCACATCTCTGTATGCTGTATATGGAAACAGTGAGCTTAATACTGGACAGGATATAACTGGTCAGGAAAAGTTTCATGAAAATGTGGTTTTCATTGGAAAACACTGTTTAACATTTCCAAGTTCTTTGAAGTTCAAATTTAATGAATTATCTTTTGGACTACAGTCTCAAAGTGCTTGTCAAGGCTTTACCTGACACTTTCAAACAAGAAAGCTCTAATTTTAATTTTTAATAAAACCTGTAAACTTCTCTGAACAGGAAGATTATTCTATACAGGAGTGATTTTCTTTTAATTAATAAATGTCAAAATTTCATCCTAATTCAGCATAGGAATATTTTTCAAAAATGTTACATTTTGATGGGCTGAGAATGAGCACCATTCCTGTCTCAACAGGAAATCTTTACAGAGCAATTTTTCTCAGCTTACTCTGTATGCCTTCTCTGAGTACCCCCTATAGGAGCCAGGTTTCCAGTAGGTCCCTTTCAGAGGCTGCCTTTAAGATTTCACAACTTATCTGTCAAAGCAGAAAAGGGTCACAAAAGTTAAAGTGAAATACAGAGAGAAAGGAAGAATAATTCTCACTGCCGAAATAAGATTCAAATGGCTGAAACTTCATTAAACTGTTACTCATGGAGCTAGTCCATTTAGCAAGGCCCAACATCACATTTCTAAGCAGATTAGGGGTTTTTTAATGTACGGACATAGCTGATGTGCATATTTTGAAAGTGTAACTCTAAGAAACCAGAGGACTCTAAATTAAAGGTTTATAAACCTCGCAGAATATTTCCTCTTAGAATAGCAGATCCCTCATGAAGGCATTGATGGGCACACCTCAGACCTGAATTTAATTAATTCCCTCAAGTAATGAGAATGAATTGCTTCTCTCGATTACTTGGACTGAAAGTGCATTTTTCATTACAAAGTATGAATATACCTCCCAAGGTAAATATCAAGATGATATCAGGAACAAATGGCAAATTAAAGAATTTTGAGTTCAGCAAGTGTATGGTTGGCTTATGATCTTACAGATAATGAATCTACTTCTGCCTATCTCTTTTACATCACGATTAATGTGGAGGAATTACGGAGAGTAAGATGTGGTCAGAAAGAATGACAACACAGCATTGAAGTATCAAAAGGTGTTAATAGAATAACATAAAGATGCCAGATCGAAAAATAAATACAGAAAAGCATTAGTTTTAGCTGGTTACATGTCTAAATCAGCAGTTGCACTGGCAGATACTTTGTGTAGGTTGGCCTTGAAGACAATATTTGAACAGCATTGTGAAACTGGTGAACAAGCAACCCTGAGGGTCTGTATTGAGAGCACCCAGATCAGGTTTGGCTTCTCACAGCCTGTTAGAATGTCCTGGGAATTCAGATCAAGAAAACCCTGCAAAACAAAACAAACACAGCTGAAAAATGAATCACCTTCCAACTGGTAGACTCTACGGGTGTCATGTCTGCTCTTGCTATTTGTATAATGCTCCCTGCATGTTAACTCAAAAATTTTAAAATCCTAGTCTTGGTTTTGAAACACCATTGTGTGATCTCATAGAATCATAGAACAGTCCAGGTTTGAAGGGACCTCAAAAGTTCATCTGGTCCAGCCTTTCATGGGAGCCTAGATGAGATTATCTAGCACCCTGTCCCATTGCATCTTGAAAACCTCCAGTGATGGGGACTCTACCATGTCTCTGGGGAGGTTGTTCCAGTGGATGATTGTTCTCACCATAAAAAATTTATTTCTTATATCAAAATGAAACTTCTCCCAGTGCAACTGGTACTCGTTGCCCCTTGTCTTCTCCATGTGGCTCTTTGTGAAGAGAGAGCCTTCATCCTCTTTGTAGCCACCCTTTAAGTACTGGAATACTGTGATGAAGTCCCCCCTAAGCCTTGTTTTCTCATGTTCACATACTGCTTACCTGCTCTCTCAGAACTGTAACATGACTTCCTGACTATTAGAATTCTTTACATATATGCATTTAATACATAATATATAGATATAATGTTGTGCACTTGTATTTACTAAAACAACACAGAAAAGTAGCAAGAATACTCCTTTCAATAGCTTTTCCTTAAAAACTACTAAGTGTGTGGATTTATATATTGACATGCAATAACAGAGAGAAAGGACTGTAAATAATTCCATAAAACCTTTATGCCAAAAAATGTCTGGTTTAAGCTGTGGCTCAGCTTCCCTGTTAGGGGGCCAGATGCAAGAATATTGGGTGAAATGCATAGGCTATGTTATGTAGGAATTTGGGTTATCATAGCTGCCCCTTATGGCATTAAGATGCTTATATCTTAAGTTCCTTCCAGGACAGCTACTGTTGTTGCCAGAAATACAGAATATTTTTTATGAAATTCACTGCACTTTCACCAGATATATTTACACAGAGTCAGTTAGGGTCCAAAACATAGGTGAATTGCTCTGGGTTGTGGGAGGCAACAATTCCCAGGCTCCATTTTCAGTTCTAAGACTGTTCCATGTAGCTTGACCAAGGGCAAATCACTTTAAAACCTCTCTGTTTGAACTTCCCATCTGTGCAAATGCAGATGATAAAACTAGCCTATCTCACAGAATGACAGGAGACATAATTAGCTAACATTTGCACAGTCATCTGAAGGCTCTTTCTGTCTAAGTGTGGTGCTTGCCAGCATGTCCAAAGAGATTTTTAGTGAATGTTTTAGAATTTAAAGGAACAGAAACATACAGAAGTTACAATGTGCTGAAAGTCTGCAAGAAAGAGGTCAGACATTCTCAAAAGCAAAGATGGGAAAAATATTTTACAGGCAAGGCCGTCTGACACAAATGTGAGAATCAATCAGAGAAATCTCACTGAAGCAGTGCACCAAGAAGAGAGTTAGGTGGGTTTCTAACATAGGTGGAGAAAAAGGTTTATTGCTTACTGGAAATAGCAATCTAATAGGCAAAAGCTTGGTAGTATAGCAGTTCTCAAAAGTCCTAAATGTAAATAAAAATTAACTGAATGTGTTTCTGGATGACAGTAAAATGGACTCTTAAATAATTACTTATCTAAACAAAGTTTGGCTAAAAAATACTCTTTTTTATACCAGGTCACAGCTTAGCTGCACAGAAAATGCTTTACCACACTTTAATAGCAAGGCAAGGCATGAAATGTTAAATGGGATCCAAGTCTGAATTCCAACAGGGAGGACCAAGTGGCAAGTTAATGAAAGGAATTTTACCTTCAGATGAGATGAGCTGCTGAGTATCTCAGAAGCTCAAATTACCACCTTGTTTGATGGCAAACAGCAGTATATTAACATCAGTTTTGAGGAATTGGCTTAATAGTGGCAATTACAAAACCACAGTGCAGAATGCCTATTATTCAGCCAAGCATCACTTAAATTCGTGTGTAGAATGTCTTAAGGCGTAAGTTAGGGTTTAGTGGCATGCAGACCAGATTGGGTTTATGAAAAAGGATGACTTTCATTCCTAATGCACGAAATTTATCAGTTCTACACACTTAAAGAGCACTTTACTGACATAGAATCTCACATCTGCAAAGACATCTCGGAAAATAAATCAAAAATAAACCAAAACCTTTTGGCTTGAATGACTTTTCTAGTATCACATGGGCAGTAAAAAAGCTTGCATCGTTACCTTTCTTTCATAGTCCAATTATGAATATTTTAGTGTTTCTGCATCTCAGCACTACAACAAAGCCAATGTGAAACTCTGTCCCTTAGCATTCTGTGAGATAGTTATTCACAAGCTAGGGCATACTTATTTTCATACACTTACTTTCTTCCTTCCCCAGATCAGTGAAGCAGTAAATAGAGAGGGAAAAAGGGGCTCTCTCCAAACAGCATCAGATCAGTGGTGCACGAAATAGCAAGCAACTCCCCGCAGGAGCATATGCATTCTTAGCAAATTCTACCAGCAAATGATAATCATCCAGTTAATTCTATTTAATTGCTTTCTGCATCAAAACAATAAATAATGAGAGAGTCCAGTGCTGCTTGTTGGAGATTATAACTTGACATAAATACGAGAAACCCAAGCAAAAGAATAAATATGCATTCAGTTCTTCAAAATGGAGTAAAATATAAAATGTTAAGTGTAAATTGTATCAATGTTGGACAATATCTATCTACAAAGCCATAAATTTCAGAGCAAAATAATCCTAGTTTTTCTGGGAAAACTGCTATCAATGAACTGGCGTGAAGAGGACACTGCATGCAAGAACTTTAAGATGTAAATACCTAATGGCGGGGGTGATAAATTTTGGTAAGAAAGGTGAAAGGATGAGAAATGGGGAAGGGAAAAGGACTTAAGCACATGAAGGAAATATGTTAATGATGGCAGCTGTTACATTCCCAGGAGGAGTTACAGAAGTCCCATCAGAGATTAATTTCAAAATGTATTAGGCTGCAGGAGGCAACCCTGAGTAGAGAAAGAGTTGGCTTAGGTGATACACTATAACTGGTCTTTTCCAGTTTAACAATCCATAGAAGTCATGAACCCCAGAGAACATGGATTATTCAATTTACTACAACATTCTCCTTGGCCTCTTTGAATAAAATTTAGAAGTTCATCTATTTTTATTGCTTTTGTTTCAGATTTTATGCCAGTGCATCTCCATTTTTGATAGCTCTTGCAGCTGATAATCAATTCTGTAACCCCAGACCATCTCATGTTTCAAATCAGAGAATTACTTTCATTTGCAAATTGTGTATTGTATTACATATATATATCATTAACTTATGTATAAACATATATATACCTAAATGCGCGCACACACACACACACACACACACACTTTAAAATGCATGTTATTACCTGCTATTTAGTAAAAAATTGCATCTTTGAATCAGGGCCCCTTCAAGTTAAGCCAAAGTTAAGAGAAAAATCAGATCAAATGCCAGAAAACACAATCAGTTCGGTTGCTTATATGTATGAGCGGGAACTGATGGAAGTGTCTATGAAAAGCATGTTAAACGATCTTGCATATTCAAGAGTATTTTGAGGGGATAGAAAGTGGAAGAAAAGGTCATTACTGAATTACTTTTACTTTCCCAAAGCTGAAGAAAAACTTCAGTAAAAATTCTTGGTCAGAAAAAATAAGGCAGGAAAATGTGACTTTCATATGGGAAGTTCTGTCAGAAGAAATCATTAGAAAGCCAAAACGCTATTCCAAGATTGAGAGAGAACAGTTTGTGGATAAAAATCCTCTCCTGGCTTTGTGGCAAAGTGAACAGTACAACAACAATAAAGAGTGTGGGGAGGGAAGGGACAACGTGCACACTGGGGCGAAGAGGGCAGTAATCAATAAGCTAGACATTTCGATGTACCTGCAGTTCGCAAGGGAGCTTAAGGCTGGATTTGAGGACTCATGGCTGGTGTGATTAAGAATAAAAATCTTTTAAAAAAGAATACAAAAAAAAACAAAGAACAAAAGCCAGTCGTGCAGCCTCATTAGAAGATGGAGAGTGTAACCGCTAATACGATGGCAGAGATTTTCACATCTGCTCTGTATTTGGAAAGATGTTTGAGGTTGCCCTGATCTCACAGGTTTGGGTGAGAAATTTTCAGCATAAAAGCAACCGAAGAGAACATTAAACATCTCTTTATATCCAGCAGGCCCAGGTAACTTGAGCTAATTGTCTTTTAAGAGATGACAAAGGAGATGTCCGAGTTCCTGATATTGAATCTGGCAAGCTGCTGTTTGGGTTTTTCCACTGTTCCACCAGCAACACAGAAGTTTAGTTTGCCAGTGAAGGGGCAACAACAGGGGTTACAACTCTGTCACGTTACATGCAACAAGTTACAAGTGTCTTGATTTAAAAGAGTACTTTGGTTATAATATGGAAGTATGTTTATTTCCTTTACAAACATATAACGTGAGCTTATTAATTTACTGGAGAAATGCAGGACAAAATCCAAGAAGTAGAAGCTGAAGCCATGAAAGTTCTCATTTTGGACTGGGTTTGTATTTTTAACAGCAAAGATGAACGATCATTGTAACAGACTACTAAGGGCAAGTACAGATTCTCCATCTTTTTTCTTGTAATCAAATCAGATACTCTTTTAGAAGAGATACTTCAGTCAAGCACGAGCTGCCGAACTCTGTGTAAAGGTAACTGGGATCAATTCAATACTCCACATCACAGAGAACACAAAATCTGTATTCTAATGAGGATTTTTGGCCCTAAAATATAGCAAAACAGGAAAGCTCTGAAAGTCAAACTTTCCTTCAAAATTTAAAGCAAATTTGAAAATATTTGCTTCAGAATAGTTTCAAATTATAGATTGATAGAGTTCCATGTTATTGGTTCAGAAGATAATAATTTAAAAGCATCAAAACAATATCAGAGTTAATGTTCTAATTTTAGTGAAGCATTAAAATCTCATAGAATGTCATCCCTGCAGTGAGGGTACTTGCAATCATGCAAATTCATGCAGTGTTCACAAAGGCGGAGGAACAATGATCCCTTCTTAGGGCTTGGGCCCCTCCCTTAAGCACTGGGCTTCCAGCTGCTGCATCTCAAACAGGCTCATGTGGGGGAGCGAGAAAATCACATCCACTCTCTCACTTAAGTGAAGGCAGCATACACTTGTCTGTGCACTTGCACCTTCCTACTTACACTGACTACAAAAATAGTCTGGGACTGTCACTGGCACTGACTTTGTATGTCTTTGCATCAATTGTGCTATTAGCATCTATGAAACAGGAGGGTTACAGATGACTCTTCACCGCTCAGAGGGACAAGACATCGTCAAGTCCAGAATCCAACTTCTGTTTTGTGCTGGTTGCAGTTGTTTCTATTCAGCTGTTTTCACCAGGAGTGATCCCTGAATGCTACCCAAAGGCACTAGCTGAGACTGGAAAAAAACTAAGATCTTAATCAGGCTCAGCAGAGACAAGGCGCCACATTTTCCTTTTTGCATTTGAATCACCTTCACAATCTTTATGTAAAAGAAGCCTCTTTCTCCTTCACTGCACTTTACTGCGTAAGCTGAGGTTGCATATCTGAATTGCTTTGTAACTTGATCTAGAGATGCGAGGATCCAAAGGAAACAGAAAAAGCAATTAATTGCTTTTGAAAGGAGGAATGGGGCAAGCAGGATATCCCAAAATTGAAAATTTTGGAGGGAGACTAGTAAAGATATGTTTTCCTAACTCTGAGCGAGATTTGAAAAGATACTGATGCAACAATTCATTTCATCACAATTTTTCCTATATTTATTTTAAAATGGATCTATTTCATTTCACAGCATTATATTATTACTAAAGGAAATTTTAAATACTATAGATCTGTACACAATGTGCTAAATTTACTATTACCTCTTAATTCTGTTCTATTTTTATTTGTATCTACATAGGAATGGCCTGCTTGCTTTCCAAACTTTAACTAGAACTTAAGTAGAACTTAAAATGTTTATTTACCTGATTGTTTATTTCCTACATTTCTATTAAAATTCTGGTTTTGGAACCTGTAATATAACCTTGTTTTATGCCTACAAGTAAACAGCATTGGTACCATCTATACTGAACATTTTAGCTTTCACTATTTTAGAGCTGTCACTGAGGAAAGAAAAACACTCAGCATATAGCACAACTTCATCTCTAGTGACAAATATATGCAGAATTCTTCAAAAGTGAAGAATTTATAGTTATATCATAAATACACTCACCACTACCTTTTAATGCAGTAGAAGAACAGAGAAATGTATAAAAACAAGTAAAGTTCAGCTTTTATAAGCAAGCAATTTTTGCTGATAGTGCAATATATCTCCAAACTTTGTTAAGGTTGTCAGGAGTAGTACTGTTTTCTAGACCTTCACAATTCTGAAAGCGTGGTAAACGCACCATCATTTATCTGCCTCTAACTCAGGGTATTATTTCATTTGCTGTGAAACTAGGGTCTTGGCTAAGGACCTGGAAGGGTGGGGTTTTTTTCCATAGGGCAAAACTAGTAAACTTCTGCATGAGTTTCTTCACTGTCCTCTTTTATCCACAGACTCTGCACCAGGGATTCATTAAGGAGAGTAACGCTGTGGGCCCTTTGGGCATCAGTCCTGAGGCACTACACAGTGAAGAAAGCAGGGGAGGCAAAGGGCAAGGTATTTTTACTGCTGTCAAACGTGTCAGATCTAATCTAGCTCCGTCAGCTCTAACCCCAGACCAAGAAGTGTGGGAAAGCAAGAAGGAAAGACACCTGAGACAGGTGGACACAAGCCATCACAGTCCTGAGAGCAATCTAGTCATGCTTACCAGGAGCTGTGCCCCAGCTAAGAAGTCTGGCCAAGAACTGGTTAACCAGAGCTCATTAACTTGCAGACAATGGTTGGCAAATTCAGCTGCAAAATGCACACAGTGCGGAGCTGCACTGGGGCTCAGATCAGCTTGCTCTGCTTTGTGGAGCTGGAATGGGATACCTGCACTGTCCATGTCTTCATAGTCTACTGTTTTACCTCCAACACTCAAGAATCTGGTACCTTAGGTCTTCGGGTATTCTCAAGATCCGTTTAAGTTACAGAAGTGAGAGTGTCCATAAGCAACCTATTTTTATACACCTTTCCATTAATGTCAGATGAATTGTATACTGAAACTTCCCTGGTTGCTTAGCCCACAACTGCAACAGTTGGTACTGTGGCCTCTGCATTTTATTGTGCTACAGCAACCGCATCTCAGTGTTCCTACGCATCTGACTCTTCCTGTAGCCGTAGAAATGGTCTACACTAAAGTAATTTTTACACAAAAAGTTGCAAGTTCCCTAAAAATTCTCAGCAAAACATGAAAACCCCAAAACACTTACGGTAACAAGCAGAACTATTTCAACAGGTTATTTGAACATTTCAACACAAATACCCTGTCACAGGAGTCCTGGCAGTTTGTTGTGCTCACCTCATACCCTTGTTCTTCTCCACAGAATCCTCTCCTTCAACACACCACAGTAACTCAACCTTCAGCAAACACCTTCCCCCAAAGATGTAAGATCACAACATATCAGAACACACATATTTGATCACAAACTGGTTTCTAGAGCAGATTTGGAGTCAAGACTCAATCCCATTACCAGAAAGGAACAGCCAGGACTATTCAGGACAGTATATATAGTTGTTTCTTGTTGAAAAAACAGTTATTCAACTCTGTCTATGCATCATAGTTTTTATAGTTCATGTTTGCTGGTTTCATAAAATGTAAGAAGTCATTAGCATCATACCTCAGCACCACTTTTATACTTGTAGCTGCTTATCAACAAAAGTACTTAATCAATAAACTTGCATAACAGGACTTAGTTTGGTACATGTTATATGCACCTGGTGTTCAAAACTAATTTTCCAAGTTAAGACAATAAAGGAATTTCCTAGCACAGTGACCTTTATAAAGCCAGCCTAGTGAAAGCTGCACTCTAAAAGCCTTCAGTGGTGCAAATTTTAATGTACAGAAGACTTAAATCAAGTACCAGCACAGTGTATAAAAGGACAAGCACTCCTGTCAAAATGGGTTGAAGGCTAATGGGTAAGTCCCCTCAATAAATGAGGTGTGATTCCACAGCTGATGGGCAGACGTTCAAATATTCCACCTGATGCTTTGCCAAAAAAGTGAAATACTGATGTAATAGGGCTTAATATAAAAGTCAGTAATGCAGAGCAAAGCCAAGATTCTGGGCAGAAAACAGTTGTCCAAATCTCAGGGTTTCTGTGATTGAGCATCCAAAAATCAGAGTAAAATGATTCATCTCTAAATAGTTAATTTAAAATAAAAGTATACTTACATAGAAAAAGGCTCTTTTAACAAACCACAGGTCCATATTCTTATATGTTTACCTGCCTCTTTTTACTGCAAGCCTAAGACCACTTTCGGTTCTCTTGTATGTAAAGGTCTTTATCCACACATGAAACTGAAATCAAAGATTGACAAGTCCTAATCAAATAAATAAATAACCCAAGAAATCACAAAGTCCAAAGGTCAGTTTAGATAAGGTTTGGTGTCTCAAGCCTCAGAAGCACAGTTACTTGTACTGGAAACCATGGAAAAGTGCATGACAATACTTTCTATAAAAAAATCTAATCAACAACGTGGAATGAGGCAACACTTGAAGCAATGAGAAATTGAGAAAAAACAAATACGGCCCAGTACAAACCGTATTTCACCTGCTGTCTAAGGTCATAAATGTGGAGAAATGCCAAACATCATAATATGAAAGGGTTGGGTTTTATTCTCTAAGTTAAATAGATAGTTTATTCCTGAGATAAAAAGAGCCCAAATCTCAGACATAAGAAACCTGAATGCAAATATGGATGATGGCCCTAGAAATGAGTGACAGTTATGAGATAGGTGCTCATAATCAGAGAGATAAAAGTAATTCGAAGCAGCAGAACTGATCTAACCCATCAAGTGACAGAGATATCAGTCTCCTAATGCTCACTCATTTTGACACTTTGAAAATCAGTGAACAACTTTGAAGACCTTTGAGATATCTCTGGGCCTTGATGAAAATACAGACAGGAACTTCCAGAATTTTTCAAAACATTTAAATGTCTAACATCTTCTTAAATCAGTCCTAAAATATTGCATAACTGCATATCACACTTCTCTTCAGAAGAGAGTCATTCATATAGTATCTAGCTGAAGGGCAGCTCACGTACACTTGGTTGAAACAGCTGTGTGTCACTGGAACAAACAAAGTTAATGATAATGATGAGCTAAGTATCACAATTTGCCTTTTAACAAAGTTACTCTTCCCTTCTGTGTTGGATTCCCCTATTTAAGTTCAGAGGAAACACTTTCAAACCATGTGACTGCAGTAGCTGAATGGCATGAAAGCCAGTGGCAGACCTTAAGCAAACTACCACAACCTGGGTCTTTGGAGAAGGAGCCTTTGGAAATAACCCAGCTGAACCTCTCCAGTGAGATGCAATCTGAACTTTCATCGTAGGCTCTCTACTGTTTTCATCCTTTTTTGTCTGCAGGATTGTTATGCATTCTTCTTTATTACCCTTTATATTGTGGGCAACTATCTGTTTTCCATAGCAGTTTACACGATTAAATAAAAGCCATGAAAAAGGGAGTAAATGCTTAGCAGAGATATTGTCTTAAAGCTTACAGGGATCATACACCAATAATCCTAGTGATTATTGGGAACTGGAGCAGAACATTAGAAACACCAAAAGGAATTCGGTTCAGAGGTTTTCCCTCTCCTTTTTAGCTGTTGGTGTGTTCAGCCTCTTAGTTTTTATTGTTATTCTAGATCATAGTCTTTCAAAATGACATGAATAGCTTTATTTCTTCTTTCTACTAAATAATGTCTACTCTCTGTGGTCAGAATGGTCATTATTAACTCTGCACACAACTCATATCTAGGCTAAGAGGTTTTCTATAGGCAATTATTTTTCTTCCTTCTATACTTCCTGGCAACTTATTGCAGGTTAACTTTGAAGGTGCAGTCAGCCACTAGAAAAAGTAGACTGGAAATTAAGAGTTTTCTAAGCCTTAGAGGCAACCATCACAGGAGGCAAGTAACTGAACAAGGAGCTCTAGCCATTTTCTCTGCCAGTCTCTCTTTTTTACTCTCTCTTTTCCTCTGCCTGCTCATTTTAGTCTTGCTTTCAGCATGAAGCATCCCAACACTCTGAAACCTCATTGCCTAGTGACACATTTGGGCAATGGCAGCTTCTGAATGTAGCAGGGAGGAGTTTCTTAGTAAGAGCTATGGTTGCAATATGCTTCAAACGTTCACTACTTTTTTCTGCTACTTTTTTAGAAGAGTACAGTCATCATATTCATAACTCCAGGTGCCTGTGCTGCTGCCAGAGACAGCAGCGTGACTCCATGGTAATCCAAGGTTCATCTCTACCTATGGTATCATCCATCACACAAAAGCCAGCTGTAGCACAGCATTTTTTTCAGGTTCAATGCATCATCCTAAGTACACACACCAACTTCCTTTCATTTCATGCAGGAAGCAGCTTAGCGATAGCTGACCTATTAATCTTATTACAGCTGCATTCTTTTCTGATGCCCCGACTTAATGAGGAAATGAGACAACTACTACAATGATACTGATTATAAGGCACCTACACATTTACATATGCATTCCTGGGAAGAAATGTTTTGCAGTAGAGTGTGAAATACAACATGCAAGAAGATGTCAGTTTTGAGGCAAAGAGAATCAAAGTGGAACTCATGTATTCACTATAGAGTTGTAATTCCACAGTGAAGTTGCAGAATTAGAGATTTGATTAGATACTGCTGGGCCCCTATGGTAGAACTTGGGCAATCTACAGAACAAGGCTCCTCCCTTCTGGCTTCAAAGCTATTTAGATTCTTTGTGCTATTAAAAGGAGGTCACTAGGATGCACACCTAAGAAGTAGGAGAGTAGTTTCTTACATCTGAGACTCATGTCCATCTCATCAGGCTACTTGCTATTTCAAGGTTCCTCTCCTGTGGGATTTTGGGGAAAAAATAGAGATCCCATGCTCTCATTTTCACTAGAATGCAGTTGTTGAATTTCACTAGAATGCAACAACATTTTCCAGCTCAGGAGTAGCTGGAAAGCTACAATACTACAGCATGTAGCTACAAGGCTATAATATTTTCCATCTGGAAATCTAATTGTGTTCAAGATGAAGGTGTAACTGGTATGGATCAATAAAAACCAATCCTTCCCCAAAATATGACTCAATCTCAAACTAGATCTGTTTCAAGCCCTTCTATCTGTCCAACACTACAAGCACTATAGTTGTGCTACTGCTCAAGCGAAGAAAGAGAAGGAAGAATACATAGCATTTTATTGTATTCCCATCAATGCAGAATTTAAATTCCACTGTCAGAGTCCTATTCTAAGACAAACTAGATTATAAAATGGTCACTTTCATCCTTAACTACATCTTTATATTTAAGATGGATTGTAAAACTCAAAATTACTTTTCTACTTGTAAGTTGAGAACCTCAGCTGCTGTAAGCTGGCATTAGCCCTAGCAAAGTTGTGCCAGCTTTTACAGCTGAAGATCAGACTTGTAATTTCCATGATTCCAAGCCGCAGTGCTTTTTAGTTTTGCTTGAGAGGGATAATGGAAGCTTCAGCAACTGATGAAGTCAGCCATTGTGTCATATGTAGAAGCCACAACCCAGTGTTATTTGTGCAACAAGGTATGTGAAAGAGGAGGTCAATGAGTTCCCAGCACACTTGTCAGCACAGAAAGCTCAATTGTCTGAAGGAAAGGGCAGCTATTGAACCCCACTGAGTCAGGCTTTTCTACTAAACAGCGAGTCCTGTGAGGGAAAGGAGCTTGAAATAACTGCATTTGCCAGCAGGAACAGCAAAGTAGTTAAAGTTTTCCTATATAGAGCATACAAAGCTGTGAGGAAAAATGAGAGGTCAAAACATGTTGAAAAAATGTTGCATGTTTTCTCTGCGCTTTAGGATACAGGTTTCTGTTTACACTAGATTTGACCTTATATGAATGTTTTCAGTTGCCTGAAAGCAAAAAGAGCCATGTTTACTTAAGCAGACAAATCATGAATAAGATTACATTGGAATGAAAAATTTACACACTATCTGGTTCCTTGGCACTAGCAAATCTGATCTAACTTGTTGCTAGCAGCAAAGCCAAAACAAGGTAAAAATATTACTGACATACTTTGCTGAAGTACATTTTTAAAGTTTTTAAAGTTGTCACCCAGATTTTGTGCAAATGTGATCAGATATTACTTGGGAACTGCGAAGTGGGAAGAAATCTTTTCTATAGGTTTTGTAGATGCTAGTGAGAATAAAAGATTTGCTAAAAAAAACCCAAGCAAACAACTATTAAAATAATCTGTTTCTCATCCTTTTCCAGTTTCAGAAACTAAATATTACTGTGGTTGCCTCACACAGGTAAGAGCCAGTAAGCCAAGCTAAGAAGAATGAGAAGCAACGTGGCAAGTTTCTTTATCAAATTGCATGAAACAGCAGACTGATAAATCTATACCATTGTCAACCTTTACATTTTAATCTTTACTCTTGAGACATATTATTGGAGCAGAATAAGATGGATCCATTAACTAGGCCGCTTTCAGGAAACTTGGTTGCTGGACCAGCAGTCTGCAGGACCTGTAGCATGAGCGGAAACCAGGTCTCAGACTGCACACATACTTCCTCCAAAAATCTTATGTGTATGATCTGCTGTTTTACAGTTCTCACAATTGATAGGCTAGAAGCAGGCTATGCAATGTTTCTGAATAGTTTTTTAAAATAAAATATTAGCAGAAAATAAACAAATCATTAAAAAAACCCCTGAATTTGACACTCCACATTCTATTTCATATTTTCTTACCCAGTTTTTAGAAAAAACATCTGTATACAGAAAAATCATTGTTTGTCTTCATGGTCTCCAGTTCACCTGAATCTGTATACACCTTAGCACTACAATAATTTGTCCTTTTATTCCCTATTCTTCCCTTTTTCCTTCCAGCACTTCTTGTCTTCACTAAACCCTTGATGATTTTCCATTGCTCCAAACTCATGTCATCTGCAGATAGACAGAGCAAGCTGGTCCTATGTGTAGACACCCTCTCTAGTATTACCACTGTACCACCCAGATCGATTTGATCAAGTATTTTAACTCTCACTTCTTCCAAACAAAACACTGTTGATAAACAGATTTCTCAATTACCCATTTCTCACCCCATCCTGTAACTTTAGAAAGAAGAATTGAGTAGAAAAGAGCACAAGAGTAGTGAAATTAAGTCATGCATATTTCACTGCAAAATACAGAAATTTCCAACATTCTCTATAGTGCTGCTATAGCTGAATCATTGAGACATCATTTTTAATAAACAAAATCTAGCTTAGAGCATTGAGTACATGTAAAACCTCAAAAATGTGGTTCATATGTATTTCAAGAGCTCAAAAAGAGCTCTTGACCTTCTCTCCATAAAAAAAGTACCAGAGTTAACATTTGTACTCTCATTTAAACCAGTCTAACAGTTTTACTAATTTATGATTTTTTGAATATTTGAGGTTAACAATAGGGAACAGTCTTCCATTTGTAACGGATTAATGTATCAGTTATCAGCACAAGGAAGGGTAAAATTTCCCACTTAATACAGGCATACCTCTAACCTTGCATATAGGCATACCAGAACTTGAACCTGCTAAGAGGAAATTATGAAACCTTTGCTTCTGCCAGTAGAGTAAAAGTAGTGTGCACCTGCTAGAAAGAAAAAAGAGTCCTGAAGCTATCAGCAAGCAGAAAATGGTTTCAGGAATCGAATAAAATGCAGTGAGTACTCAGTATATACATTGTTAATTTTAAAGACAGATGTTTATAATTTTGTATTGAAGATACATATAACTATATATATATAGTTACATGTAACTATATGTATGTATGTCCTGCATGGATTTACTAGGTTACACAGGAAGGGAAAGGAAACTTCCCTCCAATTCCTTTTTGCTCCCTCTTCTCTCTCAGCCTTTCCATATCCCTGCAATAGAGCTGGAAGTCATATTTTCCACGTTACAGGCTCTTTTCCAATTCTTTCCTCTATGGGACAGAGTCAACCAGCCAAAGCATGGCTTCCAGGCTACTGAATGTCTGGGAAATTTATTGTCCCTACTTGTGGACTTGTGTCTGTTACATGACCTTTAACTGGGACATGCCCATGACACGTGTATCAGAATAGGGGAAAATTTTCCCCATTACGTGACCCCACTTGGAGAGGAGGAGGAGACAGACTCCTAAGCTTCAAGCCTTAGACTCACAAGAGGTCTGTGTCTGTATTGAAGACATCAGAAAGCTCTTCAGAGCAACACCACAAGAACGGGCTTTGGCAGACCACTGCTAAATCTATTCTGGCAGAAAATTCTTTCCAATTGGTGCTACAGACTTTTGTAAAGGGTCCTTACTGAAAAAAAAGAAAATATAATTACGGTGCCAATTTTTTGATTTTTTTATAATTTCAAAGAGAGAGCCAGATTCCCTGCTGGGTATATTTAACTTATGGAATTATGCCCATACTTAGGAGCCACAAAAAAAAGATGTCTTTCTAACCAATTTTGAACTAGCATATGTGGGAAAAACGGCAATTTGAAAATGGTGATGCAGAATTTCACAAAAATTCACATTTACCAAAGTAAGTAATACGTAAGCCCATTCTACAAATATAAATTGCTATGGTATATTTTATATACCATATATATGGACCAACCCTTCATGTAATATGAAGGTCTATGAATTCACCTGCAGAGAGAGTGGATAATTCTGGATGCTGAAAGGGTTAGAGCTAGGGTATTTCTCAACTACCGATTTGCTCTAAGTAAATCTTCTTAAGAAGCACACCTTTCATTGTGAAACAGGAAAAGTTATGAATTACCCACATGGAGATTAAGATTTTGGCTTCACATTTGGCAAATAGCCTGACAATGCCTTAAACTAAGGGGCTAAATGATTTTGGCAGCAAATCTTGTGGCCAGGAAAACAAAAGCTGTGAACTCAACTAGTCACTGCCTTTATGGCATGATAAACAAACCATTATCAAAGTAGTTATAGATGTGTTTTGTCAGTATTTTAACTTGTAAGGCTTAGGCTTGTGTGTTCTGCTCAATATTTTGTCACATTTTTCTTGTGAAAATCCTAAGTTCATCTTCATTATATTTATTAGGTGTATTTTTAAGTACCATCTAAATGTAATTCAAGCTCGGAAAGTTTTGGCTTATCACTAGTTTTAATAGTCAGAAACTAACTTACTGGCTTTAAAAATCTGGATATTTAATCTCTGCTTTTCAAAAAACAGATCTGGAGCTGCATATTTAGCCAACGCTCCGACATGGGCACTGAGCAGACACATATAAGATGTCTCTGGGATTCAGTGCTTATGAAGGTACACAAAAACTATCTCAGGCTTGTGATTTAAGTAACCACTAAAAAAAAAAAAAACAAGAAGGAAAATGAAAGGATCTCATACTCCCATGCTTCTCCCTCATATCATTTCCTAACTGTAGTTCTTCGTGATTTCCAGGCTACATCTTGATGACATCTAGCCTCACACTCAGAACTAATTCATAGCTCCTGGAAACAAATGTGAGTTGAACACACTACATCACGATAACACACAGGGGCATTTGAGTCCCTATCCTTTTTCCTAGCCTCTTCCTGTTTAAAGATCAGGCTTCCATGCGGAAGACAGCTGGCTGCACAAAAAAAACAAGGCAGAACCAGAATCAGTGTCTGGGCTCAGTTTCATCAAACACCTTTTGAATCATCCCATACCATCTCTGTTCAGAAGTATTTAAGAACTCAGAAGAACAATATTTTGCAGATCTCATACAGAAGTAAAAAAAAAAAAAGTTACATTAGACTCTCTGCAGCTCAGTATTGCGAGCATAAGGACACTGCACACACTTCTTGTTTACCTTTGTACAAAATGGACATGCTGGGCATGTCTTCTTTTCATCAGCTCATTTTGTGGAAGCTGAACATTTACTGCTCTATACATCTTGCTTACATTGCTTTTTTGCTAGGATCATTGTATAAAGCAAACGCAGGTCTTAATCTTAACATATTAACTCTGGAGCTGCCTACAGGTCAAATATTTTTTATTGTATACTAATTGTAGACAGTCTTTGCACTGAATGATTTCTTCAAAAGAAAACATTCATCTTTGACATCTGTATTTTGCTATCAGCAATAAGAGGGAGTCACTTAATTCATGAAAGCACTTAGGAAATTAATCTGTCAGATCTTGCCAACACTACCTTTCAAAAGGCTACACAACTCCGAGTACCAGTAGAAGACCTGTTCACAAAGGTCTATGATGTATTTCCTAACACCATTACTTATAGAAAGTCAACAAGCTGGTTTTATAAGCCTTTCTCTGCCTAACATCATTCTCTACTGACAAAGGAGGAGGTTTCTATGTAAGAAATAAAATTCACACATAAATTTTTCTTAAATAAGTGGTATCAAGACTAAGCTTCTGGTGGTTGATGGGAACTTGTGATGAGTCTGTAATCTTCCAATCACCATTTCAGGTTCTTGATCTGCAACTAGAAAAGTTAAAGGTGTGCGCAAATTCAAAATACAAAGAAATAAACTGCTTTGTAAGTTCAAAATTGGAAAAGGCAGATCAAGCATATAACCAGCATGGAAACAGCATAGAGCAATTCATGCACCCAGTTCCTCATTCTGTTTTTGACTCCGTCATTTCAACTCTCTTGAATAGAGTTTACCCTCCAGCCTTTGGTTTTTGTGTTTATTCAAGTTGAGAGAGCTACAGGGAAATGATACTCAGCTGGCAATGGCCACAGATTGTCAGCTCTACAAGCAACCATAAGCCTGGCTCAGATTGGTTTTGCAGCAAGTAAGGTCTTCAAAGAAGGACCCCAGATTATCTCGTCTGCCTGATACAAGCCACACAGCCTTGCCACAAAGGTGAGGAAAAACATAGCAGTCATCTTCCCCAGCTGTATAACAGCTGAATCACTTATCCACCTTTTCCTGAGAGTAAATAGTACACTTTTGACATGGTACCTGGCTTTAAGCCTTCTCTTATTGGGCATTATACCTGCCTTGATACCAAAGCAACAGGTCCACTTTCTGTTGATACCTCTGGGTAATATCAAATATCAGTAATATCGAATCATATCAAATCAGCTGAACCACTCACTACTCCTTAGAAAAGACTGGGAATCAACAAGAATATGACTGTATCAAGAGTCATGATCTAGTTCATCTAGCAGCAAGTAAACTGGTAATTCTCTAGAAAACTATGATTCGTCTAGTCCTTGCTTCATGCTTTTACAAAGCTAATGTAAAATTAATACTATATGCTTATCATGGTTGCAAAAACTTTCTACAAGACCTAGTGAAATCACAGTGAAGTTTCCAGAAAATAAAAATAAAGTGACAGTTCAGATTTTAAATTAAATACCACATGATTCATTCAGATCGACTATGTAATAATCACATCTATTATGATAGCTTTGGAAAAAATCTCACACCCTAACAATCTGACTCTCTGTATAATCTGAGATAAGACTTTGGACTTCACATTATAAATCTCACATCATGATTATACTATTAAGAACAGTTCACCAACATCTTTTCCCTTATTAACCCCTAAGTTCCCAAATTGGATATCATAAAACTTAACTAATATTTGCAATTTACCAGCATAGATCAAACCTCGCAGTCAACAATCACAAATCTGTTACTGCTTTGCCCCTCTGGAGGTGTAACTACACACTGTTTCTAACTCAAGAACAAGTATAAAACACGTGGAAGACCAGAAGGAATGAAAATCCTAATATTGTGGTAAATGGTACAAGGCATTTGAACAACATGGTATGATTCTTTTTAATATTAAAAAAAAAACAACTTCTCTTGGCATGGATTAACAGCCTCAGTACTTTTGTGGTTTATATTTTCTCTGCAATGGCATGTTGTTCCTCTAATAAAGACCTGATATTATCTTCATTTCACCATTTATCCCATCTGGTTTAGTTAGAATGTGTATATCTTGCATGATCAGAAAATTTATTTCAGAGGGTGCTAAATGACTACAGATGGAGCAGAGAAATACATTTTGGGGTCCATTTTTCTGCTTTCCTTTTAGACTCCATCACTTTTTGTTACACAGGTGCAAAGATTTAATTCATCTTGCCTCAACTGATAAGAAGTGTCCTGATTCCCCAGTAACCAGTGGGATAGTTCAATCTTGTAAAGTTTCCTTTTAGCAGCAGCTCATAGGCTAGACCCTGCCAAAGTGTGTCTAATTCTGTTACAGCTGCAAATACCAAATGTGCACAGTGGGCAGCACTTCCCTAGGCTGAAACTGTATTTCTTTCCATAAAGAATAGTCCATTTATACAGTTTCAAGGGGCTGTGATGAGATACGATTTACCAGGCACAGTAGTACTTTTAGCAGACTTAGGCCTTTCCTGTGCCTCTATATTTCACCATGCTTGTATCATACTTACAAGGAGAGAGTAATACAGCTTCCGCAGGTAGATATTTTTTTGTAATCTGATCTTGCAGTCCTTATAGCTTCTAGGTGGTGAACATAGGGAAGATAGACTGGATGTTGTCTCAGCCTCTGAAGTTAAGTTTACATTGCAGGGTTAAAAGGAAGTTCAGGTTTGTTTTCTTCCCAGATTGCTGACATCAGCTCAGTTGTTGCTGTCCTGTTGTTAATGGTATGTGGCGAGTGTAGCTTAACAAGTCATATAAAACAGTTAAATCACTCACTATTTTATTCATTTTCCCCCTTTTTATTCCTAGAAATCATAGGATATTCATTACATTTCCAAGCAAGAGTTTAATTCTCAGTGAACACAGTATGTGGAATTGAACAGTATTCACCAATTCAGAAAACAGTTCAGTCAATAACAAATATTTCACTGTAGAATGAAAAGGAACATAAAGGCGGTATCAAGCTGGGAGGATAAAAACTGATCTTGCCAGGGATTTTGAGACAGTCAGATGAGAAGAGAAGCTATTGAAAGGGACATATCTTGCCAGAGATACTCCAAAGTGAAAGGAAGCAAGCCTCTAAGGGCAAGGGAAGCTCACTCTACGAGATGATGTTTTCACACCTAATTAAAGATTGACAACAAGGAGGGTGCATTCAGCAATTTTATCCATTTATAAGTGACTGGAGCGAAATAAAAAACAGAAGAGAATTTCTCTGTCATTGAAGGATATCACCCTTTGCACCAAATACTGCAAAACATGCTTATGAAGGATAAGTTTTAATTTATTGGAGAGATACAGAACCTGGGTCAGAGATGACCAAACAAATTTTGTACCTGTCATGATGACACTGATTTCTTCAAATGCCCAGCTGTCACTTCTCAGGTCATCATTTCTTGAATCACTGACTGCTTCAAACAGTATCTCCTTGAGTCTTATTCTGCCTTTAGGATCTTCTTGAGTTTGAAAAGTTCAAGACTGTTTTCGTAAATAACATCTTCTTATGTCAATAAATCCTTGAGGAAAAGTTTATGAGAAGACTTCAGGTTTCTTGTTTCCTGGCAATTTCCCCTTATTAATAAATTTTACCCATTCCTCTTCAAGCAGAGGTTAGACCTAAAAAATGTTAGATTATCACACAAAAGTTTCTGAAAACTAAAGCTGCAAAATTGAGGCAATCAGAAAAGATAGTCTAATATATATATTCTAACACTAAATTCCTAAAAAAAAAACCTTTCTAACCATTTAATCTGCTCAGTCATCACTGGCAACCTATTTAGGGGACAACACCAAGTATTTAAACAAATCTTAACTGGTATTTCTAGTGAGTGCTTAGACTCTTTTGGAAATGGAAGGAAGGAGAGGATTCACCATTAAACATAACTGGCCACTTCATTATGGAAAGTGTAGTTGAACTGAAATAACTTACACTGAATTTATTTTCCCTGGAAGTTAAGCACCCTTTCCTTATTTTACAGTATGTTCAAAACAATCAATGAAACAATATTTATCTAATATTTGCCCTGAAACATCAAATCTAATTTCAGACTGTGTTATATACAGCTGAGCTGTGACATGCAGTTCAGGAGAGGAGCTCACCACAGTGGCTTCTCAGTTCCACCAATCATCCCAGATAACCTCGCAAACCACAACACAGCACATGTCCCATTATCACCATGTTTTCTCAAGTATACTAGAACTCCCATTGTGCTCTTCCCCTCTTTTCTTGGTAAACATCGAAATATCATTTTTTTTTTTATGAAGCCACTGTCACGGATTAGCTTCTGCCAGTTTCTGTCAGTCAGGTGAATTAGCCATGTTTGCTATGATATCTATAATAAACCATTCACTGAAAAATCAGTGAAGGTCATGAGGTGTTAAAAGAGTAATCAAAACAGCATTCTTGGGGTTCATTACAATTTTCATTTCTTTGGGTGAAAAAAAGGAAAGATAGATATTTCCATGCTAAAGTTTTAAGGTAACAAAATAAACTTGTCTCCCAAGGAACATGGACCATCCATTTAAAATTCATGTCTTTGTAAGTGTACAAGCAGCTATAACAGGTTTACCAGAAATTATGGTATTTCAAGGCCTTGACCCTTTTAATAGTGTTCTAAAACATTCTGTTACCAGTTCAGTTGAAACAAGCCACGAGAAAGAACCCCTTAAAATTATAAGATGGAAACATTAGAACCAAAAGGAAAATAATGCAGATAAAATGTATCATCTAGCCTTCATACAAAAAGGAATCATCAAATGAAACTGAAATAGAAACAGAAAACCATACAAAAATGTTAAAATACTCTCATACACAGCATCTAATTAGCTATGAAACCCATTGCCACAAGATGTGATGAAGACCAAAAAGCTGAAGTCTTCAAACATACAGGCCTTTAAGAACTCCATTTCAATCCTTAAGAGTAAAGGAGATAATCCTTAAATACAAAGGAAACTAATCACTCCATCACTTTCTAAAAAAGGAATTCCTGTATGTTTTATAGCATCCTATCCTTAAAAAAGGAATCACGGGTCAAATCTGCTGTCTTTTACTCAAGAGTGTTTTCCAAAACAATTTCCTGCTCCCTATACTCACGAAACATTGCGGGCTCAGATGTCTTAAAAGGTTTGCTGTTTTGTTCTGAAACATGAAAAAAAAAGTTTCCAATAAGTTCCAGTAGAACAAATAATCATCTGTATCAACAATCTCTAGAAAAAAAGATTTAATGGAAAAGAAATTATCTTGAAACATTCTTGGGGGGGTGGGGGGGAAGTAGCTTTAATCGCAAATTTAAAGCCTATTTTCCTATCGCAGGCCATGCCATAAATCTAGGGTTCTTTTGAAAATTTGGTCCTTAACAGATGAATCCCCATTCTCTACCAAACTTGTAAGTATATAGGCTCTGCAGAATGCTGACTTACATACCTACAAAATTTGTACTATGAATAGGGAAACACAGATATCTCAAACACTGGTATCTCAAACAAGGTCCAAAGTAGATCACACGATGAACTGAGGGAACCTCAATTCAGAAGGCATATCCCTCTGACCATCTTCGAGACATGGTTTAGTGGGTTTAGTGGGCATGGTGGCATCAGGTATATGGTTAGATTTTATGATCTTTGAGGTCTCTTCCAACCATAATGATTCTATGATTCTACGATTCTATGATCTCCAGAAAATGTGTACTTCCTCCCATTCAGGGTCCAAGGCTTGGACTCCTGTTAACTAGGTAGGGTTCTCCATTCCTTTAAAACGACAGCAACAGTGACCATACAACAGCAGTCTGAGCTTTTAACCACACAGTGGGAGAGCTGGGCTTAATGTGATCTGCAGTGTAAGAGGATCCAAAGTTACCGCTTTGTTCAAACTGAATGTCCCAATCACTAGACAGCAAGATCAGGATGCTTGGCAATCCAGACCATTCGAAAAGCAGCATCAAAATTAAAAAAAAGTTTGGCTGTAGTTTGAGTTTAAGTCTGTATACAGACTATTTAGACTGTTTGATTTCAAGCTAGGAATCATGGCTGCTGATCCCATGATACTGTCTGCATTTCAAATAATATTAATCAATTTAAATTAAATCAATTAAAATATATTTGATTAAACAAAAATAATCGTAATTGTCCTGAGACATGGTCTGGAACTTAAGATTTAGCTGAGAGTCCTCTTAAACAGTAGTTTAAATCAAATGAAGTTATTTGGAAGCAAAGAAAGGAAAAACTTTTGTTCTTCTTTGTGGCATAAGAAATTGTTCTCTGTTGTCTATTTATTCAGTACTTATAGCAACACATATTTAAAATGCACATAATAATAACTGAATAATTGAGTAAAGAATTTAGGATATCTCCACTTTAGACACACCAAGAAAGCCAAAATGAGAATCAAGGTTTCTATTACCCACCACATACAGGAACCATGCTGTTCCTACTAGGAAATATCTTTCTAGATTTTTTGATTTTTAATCAGAAATGGAAATACTATCATGCTGAGCAGCCAGTGGTGTTATAAAGACTGTAAAACAAACTTACAGAGTACATTGCAGCTTTGATACAAAATTAACTAAGGAAATTTTCTCACAAATACCATTGAGTCTAACCAATTCCCATGCAGGGGAGGAGAGAAGGAAAACAGGAAAATAGGGGTGGGGCTATGGAAGGTTAGAAATAGAATAAAAAGAGCTTAGCCTAACTTACAGTTTGGAGAGATTTGGGATTCTGAGTTATTGTAAGCCATATATTTCTGAGAACTCTTAACTTGACCTAATGCTTCCTGACTCTTTGCTGTTCTACAACTTCAAGTCACTTTGGCAAATGCAGAGTCTCTGGCTTCACTAGCCCCCATATTGTTACCTACCTGGCTTCCAAGAACACAAATGCTAAATCATCAAGGTTGGGGGAGTGCTGTATGCATAGCGTATGGAAAACAGATGCAGTTTATTCCCTAAGAAATAGGGAAAAGTTTGGTTTTAGAAGAAATAAATTTAATTTCTGAGTAAGGGTTTAAGTCACCCTTTTTCAACAACTTAACTGACAAGTTTTGTTGCTGAATTACATTCAAAGATCGTGCTATTCCAGTGTCTCTCATAGTCAGGTTCTTGTGTATTTCGGAGACCTTATTTTTCTAATCTGAAGCCAGTTGGAACAGTTACGGTGACAGGCCTTAGTTTTGTTTAGCTACAAAACAATCTCTGCAATATGCTTTCATGTCTATGATTTAGTTCAGTTCTTTCCTCTCTGGTTTATACTTTTCAAACAAGTGAAAGTCAACTTTATATCAAAAAGTATTTAATCCCTTTTTCATCTCTGCTCTCTGGTCTTAGTTCAGTTACAATCTGCTCGTTATCATAGAATCACAGAATCATTATGGTTGGAAGAGACCTCAAAGATCATCAAGTTCAACCGTATACCCGATGTCACCACATGTTATCTTAACAAGTGATCATTAAACCAACCAGGATGCTGATTCATGATCTAAAGAGAGAGGCATGGTTCTGCTCCACAGCACGGAAGTGAAACTTAGTATAATTGGGTGCAATTATTGACTCTCATCAATCGTTTGTGATGAACTATGTATCTGTATGACATACCTGTAACAGTAGGAGAAAGTACTAACACATTTCAGAAGGGCTGTAGCTTTTGCATGTGTTTGCTACAAGAAAAAATGTTACTACCAGTAGCCACGTAAGGAAAGAATACTTACCTATCTCTGGGTTATATTAAAACAATATTTGTGATCCTCAAATTGTGCTGGTGATAAACACTACATGGCTCCACAGAATGGCATTCAATATCATGATAATTCCCACTGACATTTCTTCTCCATAGGAGTGTTCCTGGGCCATCTGTGGAGACCAGTCTTTTGCACCGCCAGTGCTTGAAGTACACCCTCCATGATACAGTGACTTGTGCAGTGAAGAGGTCTCAGATGATCATCTATCCACTCTGTCCTTTCAATGAAAAAGTTTCCAAACAGAGCCAGAAAGCTGGCAGAGGTCCTGAGGTCTTCCTTAGAACTGCAGGCAGTCTCATCCCAAACTCAGGTGGCCAGGAGAGATGCTACAGGAATGTGGGCGAAGGCTCCAAGGCTCACTAGTAATCACAGCATTCCTGGGATCCCCAAGAAAGGTGTGATCAAAATGCAACAAATACGTATTAAATAAATTCTTTATGAGGTTGCAACTAAAGATATACTGAATGTATTTCTACCTTCTCCCTTCACCTCTTTTCCATGGTAATAAAGGCAGTCCAGTTGAACAATCAGAGAGACAAAGAAGTCAGAAGACTTGTCAGCGCCAGTTGTAGACCCACAAAGTTGGAAAATTTATTGGCAGTCTGTCACAAAACTTCATTTCCAGAAACTAAATGAAGTTATACAGCTAGATTTATCAAAAATTTTGCAACTGCAAAAGTTACTCGTTGCTCCAGGGCTTATCTGCTGTTTGGCAAGTTCCTGCCTAGGGCAAAGACATATACGCATAGAAAAAAAAAACAGGGTTGATGATAAAAACACTGACCCATCCTTAGCTATTGCACTGTGCATCACATTGCTATCATCATCTCAATGGTTTTCACCAATATTTGACAACATACCACTCAGCAACAGCTGGTTTATTATTGTCTTTAACGGCCATAAAGCAGAAAATATTGCATGATGCAGAGGAAACATCCTGACAGTTCTGGCTGTGTGCGAGTATGTCAATTTTATAGCACCGTTTGGCTTCTGAGGGATTTCTTGACTAACAGGTGCATCATTATACACATCAGCAATTCACTAAGTAGAACAATAATATAATGCATACTACGATGCTATAACTGATGCCAAAAATGAACTCTCTAAAGAATTACAATAGATTGTCACTTCGCTTGTACAAGTGCTGTTTGAATTGATACAGTCTTTGGGGTTAGAAATTTTTTTTCTGTTATTGCAAAGATCTGTGGGCTGGTTTGCCCTGATGAATTGCTCAAAAGAAAGAAAAGAAAGAAGTATCACTCCTCATTAAGAAGAACCACAAAACAATGCCTGTCAGACATTTGTCCAAGTTGGCCTCTGTTTTAATTTACCTTATACTATCACATGCTTCATCAGGAAATGTCAGGGGACTTCAGTTTTACAAAGATACTTAACCACATCCATGCCTTTCCAATCCCATTACTCTTTCTTCCAGGTATCAAACTAGTCATACTGCCAGTTGGGAAAAATAATCAGATGGACAAGTCTGCAAAGAAATACTGCCTCCCTGCCCACAAGGAGCTTAGCTGCTCTGCCTGAACACAAATAAAAACCTCTTAAACTCTAGGATTAAGACTATATTTTGGGAAAATGTCAGCATTTCAGATGAATAGCATTTGCCTACAGCTCCTCTCAGGAATTTTTTTTCTTAAAAAAAAAAAAAAAAAAAAAAAAATTTGATTTTGCATCTGTCTTCTTTGGATGCAAATCTAGATGTACTAGAGACTGGGGAAAGAGCTGTCCTTTTAAGTTCAGCCAACTATTAAACTAAAAAAAAGGTGCAAATCAGTTTATACAAAATGAACCAGTTTGTATAAGGTGATTCCCTGATTCAAAACAATATTAAAGGTGGTCTTTGTTACATGGTTCTGAGAAGTCCATCACCTCCCTGTTAGTTTCCTTTTATGCTTATAATTTATCAAATCTTCTTCTGAGGGATCTGGCTCGATTAAAATGTAACAATCCAGACTTGCACAAAGCCTCCAGCTCAATTTAGTTCATTCAGGAGAAGTTTGGCTTAGATTTGAATTAACTTTCAGTGCTCAATGGTATATCCTTCCTGAGTATTCAAAGGATTGTCCAGATCTTTCACATCCCTTGTTCAAACTTCCCCAGTATTTAAAATTCATCCTTCATGAATCCCATGATTTAAGCGTCAACTCTTAAATCAGTACCATGAGACAGAATGAAATAAAGTGAAAGTGAATGTTACTGGGGAGTCCCAGAATTAAATGACTACCAGAAAAAAACTGTTCTGCTACACATCCCTTTTTAAAATGAGGACCACAATACATATTCATACAAAATACTAATACAAAATATCAGCACTGTAGGTACCTAGTAGAGTCTGCTCATTAAACATTAATTGTATTTGTCTTTAAAAAAAGACAAATACATCTTTTTGGTAATTACATTTAACATGAACCTACAAACTAGGGAATCCGTATGTTCTAAACAAGAATAACATCTCACTCCACTTGACTGTTTTGGTCACGTCCTCATGGTCAGTGAGGGACTAAAGGGAGACACTCAGAGTTATTCTTCTTTGAATGAGACTTCCAGGCCATTTCTCTAACTCTGTGGTGGTTTGACCTTCGCTGGACACCAGGTGCCCATCAAAGCCGCCCTATGACTCCCCATCCTCCTCCTTTCTCTTAGCTTTTATTGCTGAGCAGACGTTATATGGTATGCAATATCCCTTTGGTCAGTTTGGGTCAGCTGTCCTGGCTTATGTCCCTTCCCCAGATCTTGCCCATCCTCATCCTACTGGTGAGGGGGGAATGTTGGAGGGACAGCCTTGATGCAGTGTGAGCATTGCTCAGCAGTAGCCAAAACTCTGGTGTGTTATCAACACCCTTCTAGCTACCAATACAAACCACAGCACTGTGAGGGCTGATATGGGGAAAATTTACTCCATCTCAGCCAGACCCAATACAAAATTGTAAAAGAAGGCCACGCTGTATTGATAATTTATCTGTATTCTTTTTCTGCAGTTTGGATGGTCTCAAATACTTTGCACAGAACAGAAATACGTAAAGCTAAGAACAGATAATAGTGCTACTTATCTCAATGACAAAATGTAATTCTTTCTAATACTGGACATTTTAAACTCTTCATTATAATTCTCTATAATAATTTCTGTTTATTTTATTTGAGTAATTAAGAATAACAATGCCTAATTTTAAAATGAGTATATTCAAAACCTTCATAAATGTGCAGCATATTTTTAATTGTTACACAGCAAAGATTATCTAAATGAACAAGTGTTTCAGCATGACTGAAGTCTCAGTGCTATCAAATCCCACATACATATTAAGTTAGCCAGCTTAGGAGAGATGCCTTGCAGGAACCAAACAGTTCCTTAAAAAAGATAAAAGATTACTTGACTTTTCTCAGTCATTTCCTAATTAAATTCCAAAGGAATTTGCATGGATAAAGATGAGTGAGAAATAAGAATTTTAGTATTTGAATGACAAAATCCTAAGTTGTTGACTAGTACTTCCATCCACCACAATTATACACACTGCAAATAGCAACCAGTATTGCTCCAGAAGAAATAGAATAGAATAGAATAGAATATTTCAATTGGAAGGGATCTACAATGATCATCTAGTCCAACTGTCTGATCAATTCAAGGCTTATAAAAAGTTAAAGCGTGTTATTAAGGGGACTGTCCAAATGCTTCTTCAACACTGACGGGTTTGGAGCATCGACCACCTCTCCAGGAAGCCTATTGCAGGGTTTGACCACCCTCTTGGTAAAGAAATGCTTCCCAATGTCCAGTCTAAACCTGCCCTGATGCAGCTTTGAACCATTCCCACATGTCCCATCACTGGATCCCAGGGAGAAGAGATCAGCACCTCTCGCTCCACCTCCCCTCCTCAGGAAGCTGTAGAGAGCAATGAGGTTGCCCCTCAGCCTCCTTTTTTCCAAACTAGACAAGCCCAAAGTCCTTAGCCACTCCTCATGGGACATGCCTTCCAGCCCTTTCACCAGCTTTCTTGCCCTCCTCTGGATGCATTAAAGGACCTTCACATCTTTCTAAATTGTGGGGCCCAGAACTGCACACAGTACTCAAGGTGATGCCGCACCAACGCTGAATACAGCGGAATAATCACCTCTTTTGAACGGCTGGTTATGTTGTGTTTGATGCACCCCAGGGTGCAGTTTGCCCTCCGGGCTGCCAGGGCTCACTGCCAACTCCTATTGAGCCTGCTGTCAACCAGCACCCCAGATCCCTTTCTGCAGGGCTGCTCTCCAGCCACTCCTCTCACAATTTATACCTGTGCCCATCATTACTCCATTCTAGGTGTAGAATCCAGCATTTTGACTTGTTAAATGTCCCCCTGTTAATCATAGCCCAATGCTTCAATCTGCAAGGCCACTTGCACAGGGATCTGCAAGGTCTCCTGTCCATCTAGAGAGTCAACAGCACCTCCCAGTTTGGGATGGTGCATTCAACTCCTCCATCCAGATTGTTGATAAATATATTGAGCAGAACTGGTCCTAGAATTGAACGAGCACCACTGGTGACTAGTTGCCAGCCATTCACTACAACCCTTTGAGCTCAGCCCTTCAGCCAGTTCTTCACCTAGCGCACCGTGAAACTGCTCATCCCACAGCTGGACAACTTGCCCTGAAGGATGCTGTGAGAGACAGTATCAAAAACCTTACTAAAATCAAGAAAAACTACATCCACTGCCTTCCCTTCATCCACTAGGTGGGTGACCTTATTGTAGAAGGATATTAAATTGGTTAAACAGGACTTTCCCTTTGTGAACCCTTGTTGACTGTGCGTGATGATTGCATTATTCTTTAAACGCCTTTCAATAGTACCCAGTATGATCTTCTCCATGATTTTTCCAGGAACTGTGGTTAGACTAACAGGTCCGTAGTTTCCTGGATCTTCCCTCATGCCCCTTTTTGTAGACTGGAATAACCCTGGCTAGCTTCCAGTCAGCAGGGACCTCCCCAGACTCTCAAGACCTGTGGTAGATGACAGAAAGGGGTCCTACCGCAACTTCCGCTAGCTCCTTCAGTACGATGGGATGAATCCCATCAGGTCCTGTGGACTTGTGAACATTCAGCTGATACAGCTGGTCCCTTACAATTTCAGCATCCACAAAAGGAAAGTCACTGTTCCCACACTGTTCCCTCTGACACAGGGGACCAGGCAGTCCGAGGTCTATCAGTATTATTAAAGACTGAGGCAAAAATGCATTGAATGTCTCTGCTTTTTCTTCATCCCTAGGTATTCCTGGTATTCCTTTGCCTTGTGTAACCATTTATACATGAGCAAAGTTGGGGGCAAATGATGTCTAACATGAAGGCAGTACAAAATTGTGGGTATAGACATTCATGGCTCCACAATTTGGACGAACAAAAGTAACTGCATAAATTCCTCTGCCAAAGCATTCACCCCTTGCAAACAATGAAAGAGAAAGGCAGAAGATTTCGTCTTCAGGTCTAGCAAATCTGGCTCTGATGAACTGCCCCAAAAGTGACACCTTGATCTTCCAGGCTACTGCGCTTGATCCTCCTTCCAACAAAACTGACAGGAGAACCTTAGAGCTGCTTGTAGTTCTGATCTTCCCCTGTGACCTCCAGTCGGGTGATGCACATGCTGCTGTTGGGACTGTGCAGCGTGTTTCAGTCACACACATTGCTCACTGCCCCCCACCATTACACCATCCCTCACCCACCTCTGCTCACAAAGGACAGGCTCCACAGTCTTTTATCGTACGTGCTGGAGGCCAATATCAGTTATCAGGGAACACCTGTGTACTAGAAAGAACATATTAGGGTAACACATTCAACTAAATGAACAAGGTCGTCTCAGCCATTCATTCAGCCATGTGGTTACAACAGCCATTATGAATACATTCTGCAGGCTGGTACTCACTGCTGCTGTGGACTCATGGTCTGCCATGTGATTCTCTTACATTTATTGATTGAGTGCTGCTTTCTCTGATCCATCACAAAGAGCATGTCTGCTGTTCCACCTCAAGAGCAAGACAAATGGGAGCAACAGTGCTAGAGCTGATATCTGCACAATTCTTAGCCTAATTCACCACTAAAAATTAATTTAAGAGAGGTGGGGTGTACAGTACAACTGAAAACGATGGATATGGACAGCCTGCATGCTGGAAAAACTACTTACATTTAGTCCTGAACTAAAATTATAGCACTGCAAAGAACCCAAAATGATAGCATAACAGTCCTTTACTTTTAAAACACACCTTTCAGATGACCCATCAGCCTAGAAGTTTCTTCACATAGCAACCCCCTATTCAATAATCCAGTATGGCTGTATCCATTTCACAGATGTGCAAGACATCTAACCTGGGTGGTAAGGCCACAAATAACACTCATACGTTCCAAGTACCCTGCCTGAACCCTTGTTGTAACCACACTCACATTCATTAAAACAATGTTTATAGAATTCCAGAGCCGTTTAATGAAGCAAGGAGCAGTTTATAGCCTAGTTAAAAAAGAATTCTTAGACCATGTGGGACGTACCTAGAAATGGGGATAGTAAAGCAGCAGCAATAATGGAATTTGCAGAGGTTTACTAGAAACCTGGCAATTATTTACATGTACTTCTGGTTTCTAAGAAGCTCAGCCAAGGATCAGCACTCCTTTGTGCTAGGCCCCGTAGTAACACACAACTGAGGCAGTTCTGTTCCCAAAACTTTTACAATCTAAATATGAGACAAGAACCAACAGATGAATACAGGCAGGCAAGCAGGAATAAAAGGATGCAACAAGAAAATGAGCATCATTGGATGTTTCTGTACATATCTAAACTGTTGGATTCGAGGAACACCCTGAAATTCCCAAGATCCTCATATGTATGTTTCTTTACATAAACTCTAGCTGTCCTTGTAGACAATCTGTGTGCCCATCAGTTATGTGACATTTTCATGACATAAGGAACAAAGATGTAAGGAACCAACCATATTGTATTGAAACCATAATCAAACCTGTGTGGCAGCTGAAATGAAGAATGTGCTAACTAGCTAGCTCTGCCTACAAATGCCAAGTATGTGAAACAATGATGAAGACGGCAAAAAGCCTCCCCGTCACCAAAGTGTGCATGCAAGTACTTGGATTGTTGGTGCAGCTTTGATGGAAGACTGCCAAATAAATAGAGTAGGTTAGAATACAGCCAAGGAAATGCTGATCGCTCTTTGAAAAGTTATCAACCTCTACAAAAGACTTGCTACTTTCTGCAAGGACACAAAGAGCTATCCTTCACAATGGAAAAAAAAGATCTAAATTGTGGGAGATTTAACATAAAAGGGGAGTTCTTGTTAAGCCACAATAGAGAATGTAGCTCTAATGATAATTTTTGAAATACCTGTGCCAGTTTCTCTTTTATCTAATAGCCCACTTTGATGTTTTAATGAAAGAGTGAATAGAAAAATTAAGGTACAAAAAGCCCCTGGTTTTAAGGCTTAGGTAAGTAGGCAAGATTAACACATTTGTTCAATATTCATGCCCCCTAGGAGACCATTACCTTGAAATCATTACTTTTATTTATTCTCTGGTCTCATGGATCCTGTAAACTTTTAATGAAATAATACATAAAAGTGGGTTCCATTCAGCGACAAATGCTCATTAATTGTTTGCTAATGCAACACATTTTTTTTTCTATTTGCTCTCCTGGCATTATTATAATGAAGAGCAATTGCTTTATAAAGAAAGTTGCGCAAATACTGTAAATCATGACTTCTTTACCATTCTATTAACTTGCCCTGTAGTGAACTTTTTTCTTTGTTAATTAACTTTCTACTGTTTGTCATTCCAATTAAATAGAGTAAGGCAATTACTTAAAGTGTTACAAGAAGAGCTGTGAAAGCTAAAAAAACCAAGCAAACAAACAAAAACCCATCCAAAAATCTGATGAAGGAAAAAAAGTCTCTAAAATAATTAAAACCAAAAAACCTAAATGCCTTTGAAAGCTTAAGGAAAGATCCACAAAAGTTAGTAGACAAAAATCAACAACCCAAAACAAAGGAGATAATGCATCAGCAATGTAGCAGTAAATCAAAAAAAACAACAGGTAAACTCACCTGTTTTGTGTTCAAATCAGTCAGAAGGAAGTGAATAAAGTTTATTATTGTTCACATTGGAAGTGCATAGGATTTGCTCACGTGCACTTACTTCTAATTGCAGTACTGATAACGACAGGCAGAAAAAATCTGGTGTGTGGTGGAAATTTGACCTCATTCTCTCAGTGAAGTCTAGACTGACCCCTCCACAGTCCCCCACAAACCTCTTCTTTGATATGCTGTTCCACTTGTGCTCGTCCCATCTCATGCAGACATTAGAATTTTACCTGCAAGAGCTACGGTAAAGTAGACTGCCTTCAATAAATCCTAACAAGAACAGGCATACTTAAATTCAAATGGCGTAAGGAGAATGTAACGTATATTTAAAGCACAGCATGCATCTATTTGTGGTCATGAGTGGTAACTTCATTATTCTGGAGCTTAAAGTACTTGTCTAATTACTTATCTAAACAACACAAGGTATCCTGACATAACATTATGGAAAAAATACAGTTCATTAACTCACAATTCAAAGGAGCACAACTTTATCATTCTAACAAGTAGACACCTGATTTATTTAAAATTTTACCAGAAGCTCACTTTTGACCTCCAGAGATAAACCAATATTGCACATGGCTGAATGAGCTCTATTTTCTTACCAGCTAATTTCATTCAGAAGAGAGAAAATATTTTTATAGCACTTAGGTGGTGCATTTGAGAAGAAATCCCATCACAGATGAATTAGGGATTATAGTGCAGATGAGTAAAACAAATACTCATGACCATCAAATGTATTACATAGTTGAAATACTGTCCCCAGAGACATACACACGGCAAGGCACTGAAAAGTGCCAAAGTCTGGATCAGTCAAAAGGACTTTCAGCTTGCTTGCTTCAACAAAGCAATTCAGAAATTTTGGGGTGGGACAAGACGCTATCTCTAAAAATTAATTCTGAGTACAGACTGTCACAAAATGGAAAAATCAGAGCATGTCAGTAAGAAAATTCAATATTATCTATTTCATTTTAAAAAATTGTAAATAATTTTGACCAAAATAATTTTGGATGTTTTCACACAAAAATACTTTGAAAACTTTAACCTTAATAGCAATTACCATGTTTTCAGTTTTAATAAGACTCATGCTATTTTTGTCATTAAAGAAGAATAAGACGAATTCAAGGTATACATGTTCATTAAAGGGGATTTATTAAATAGGTGTTATTTTTGCAGCCTCTTTTCTGTCAGGAACCATGATCTAAATTCTTGGGCGATATACGGAGTTCAATGATGTGATCTTTTGGGGAAATCACTGACATTTAAGCTTACAAAGCATTCTCTCTGAAAAACAAAAAAGCATTCAGAGAAGCTACCAATAGAGATGTTACAGAGGAGAATGAGTAAGCTGCTTGAAGAAACATCAGCTTTTGAGTAATGGCGTGTTTCCTTACAGAAGTAAAATGTACATCAAATCATTGAATCCAATAAGAATAAAGTGAAGTGGAAAGAAGTAGATTTTGAAACTAATAGTGATGGGTCTCTATTTAACTCTATATCAAGTGAGAGGAAACCCAGTAACAGTTCAGCTTTGCTTAAAAGGCAGGGAAATCCCCTGGATGCAGACAAGGTTTTGTGCACAGGCTTGGCTGCTTTAATAGGAAAATTGTCGTACTAGATCAAACTTGAATTAGAAAAAAAAAAGAATGAATCTACAAAATGGATGTGCTTGACAAGTATTTTTGAGTTTTCTTTGATTTTGTGCATTTTGTACATCACCTGTGCTCTAATACAGGTCTCCTGCAAAAAAAATCATCCTCTTTCTTTGCTAGATCCCAATCCTATATTTTATATCACT
>NW_009633911.1:106556-109777 GCF_000690535.1 Cariama cristata
TTCCTTCTCCAGAAGTAACTGAAATATCTGGACTGCTATTTACCCTCACGACTGAGTCTTGGCTGAAAGTGCAGATGGTAGGCACATTGGATGTATATAAAAGGGATCGTGTCCTTGGGAACTCCAGGACACCTTCTCCCTCACAGAAACAACAGCAGAATGACATGAATCACACCAAAACACTTAGTGAAAAAAATAATTTCTAGACAAAAGAGCTGAACTTAACATCTATTTCCTAATCAAAGCAGTGAGTGACGTTACAGGTGCCCACTTGTACAAGCACATTTAAAGGAAGGACCAGCCCACCAACAGCACTTTATCAAATAGCAGGCTACCACAGTAAAGCGTCTATCTACAAACACATTCTGCCCTGAATGAGAGACTGATTCAAACTTCCAATGAGATCACCAGAGTCTCCTAAATTTTCAGCATCTGCTTGATTGAAGAGCTTTCCTTGGTATCTAAGGTAACACTGACCATGTGCTTGCCTCAGACCTGGTCTATACACTCATCTCCAGAGCCCTCAACCAAGACACCCAAGCTGAGTGAGAGGTCTCCCTCCCCTCAGGTCAGCACAAATGCTTCAGCCTTGGAACATGGTGGGATTTAATACTACCATTAATAGTATTTCCAGACTAATTATCTAAAGCAGCTCACCTTAGACTCCTTTTTTTTTACTAAAAAAACTTACTAAACTTTCCTTTTGTATTTATTACAGCACTTGTATTTAATTGTTTGCATAGCTCATCATGCACGCTGGCTGGCAGGAGTGTTGCTATTCTTTGTATTATATTTACAGTGACATTTTAATTGCATGTATCAGTTTTACTGCTTATGAAAGTGGCTAATCTGACAGTCCCTGGAGCCTTGACACAGCAAGAGGTGGTGTTAGTGCAGCCTTCCAAAATGGCACCATTAACACGTTCCAGTTTGACCTATAGGACCAGCCTCTCAAGGAAAAAAAAAGTTCAATTCTATCTCTTTGGTTATTCACAGCCTGATTTTTTCAATGAGATTTACTGCCAAAGGTACCATATATGTTTGGTTTATTGGGGGTTTTTTCCATCCCTTTGGTTCTGAGAATTCTTTCAGGAATAAAGGCAAATGCTGACTCTTCCAAATCTTGAGTTCCAAAGATGTTTAGCTAAAGAGCAGAGCTATACAGGTTATTACTGCTTCTGAAGTAAAGAGAAAAAATGGACTACCTCCATTAAATTAAGTGTAGCAAGTCCATACAAACCACAATATCTTCAGTGATGATGAATGTTGTTTATTAATCAGTGTGGATTTGCAAAGAATTAGTAACCTGCAAAAAATACTATCCTATTTTAATAATGACGAGAATGAGAATATGCAACACCCTTCAATTCATCTCTTAAAAACAGTTTTTACTTTGAAATCCATGGAAGATTTACTTGGTAAAGACTGACTAAATACGGAGGACCTTAGGATATGGTTCATTAGGAGTATTATTGTTTAGTAAGTGTTACTTCATTTAAAGTCTAATTCAATTAGAATGTTACTTTCACTCTAAGAATCACTTTTTGAAATGTATTATTAAATATGAAAGGGAGACCAAGGTGTAATTTTCCCTTCCATAATATGACTGAAGATCCCAGAAATAATACCTACAAAAGAGCTTACATGGGAAGATGAACTAGTTGTTGTTCAGTCAGGCTGCAGTCAGGCTCAGGTGGTAAAGCTGAAAACATCTGTAAAGAGCAGCATCAAAGAAAGGTGGGTGAATATTTCAGAACTGAGAACATGAAAGAACAGCTGAGGCCCAATTAAAATAAAAGAGGAGTAGGAAAAGGGATATGAAGTTTGGGAAAGTGAAAAGAAAGGGATAGTATAAATGTGAGGTGCAGCCTGGAACCAAGACTGAAACGTCAGAAGCATTAAACAAAAACCTCAGACTGTGAGAAAGCTTGGGTTCAAATTATTAACATGCAAGAAGTAGTTTTTAAACAATTCAGCTACCACACTAAATCCTTCCTACATAAACATCCCTGTAAGATGAATAGTAGTCATTTGCTATTAACAAGAGATTATAAACCCCAAACTACTCTGTTCCACGGAGAAGTGAGGCTCTGAAGCTCTTTCCAGTACTGAACTGTGAGAGCAAAGAACTTGCTCAAGACATACAAGTCAAGTCTGCGGTAGAAATTTTTGGTGTTGTAATACTGTATGAAGAGGAAAAACGGAGAATATTCAATCAATAACTGGTAGCATATACAAACCACATCAAATTAATCCCATACTTCAAGCTTCCTCTGATATCCCAGGAGGAACAAAAAGGGATTTTTACTTCTTTTAAAGCATATTTTATCTCTAGGTCATGGCTGTTTTGCATAGCTTTTAATTTTCCACCAGTGCATGAATGGGTGCAACAGGACATAATGCTTACTGGTTTGCCCAGCAACTTCAAATTCTTGGAAATGTAGCTTAGATTTTTTTTACTCATGTGTGACTTTAAAGTAACATCACTCAGCATCTGGTAGAAATATTTCACTCATGTGACATTATTAAACACTGTAAAATAACACATGCCTGATTCCTTGGGTCCTCTGGGGGTTTTTACAAAGAAATACCTTCCAGGGATCTAAAATACTTAGTGATGACTCCCTGGTTTCATCCTGACACATACAATAGTTGTGGCTTGGGGCAGGGTGATACTATAAGTCAAAAGTTTATTTGAAGGTCTTGGGTCATACAGAATAGAGGTTCCATAAATCCATTCCAGCTGGACATTTATTGTATCTCCTGCTCTAGCAGAGGACTACACTTAGAGGCACAGAGCCTTCCAGGCCTCCAGCCTTCTTAGACCAACCTTTTGTTAAAACAGGGATCACAATTCAAGAGGAACCAATACAAATATTTTAGTCAAACAGAAACTTTTTATTAGGAATTAAAAAAGACAAAGTATCACAACCAACAGATGTCTATTTGGTAGTTACAGGAGATTAATAGACAGTTCCTTAACTAGATTGAAGTTCTTTACAGTATTTTTTTTTCTTGTACCATGGAAATAATGAAAGATAAGTGAATTATTTTTGAAATAACACAATATTTCATTTAAATCAAAATCTTAGTCCTTCCTCTGAGATCCCCAAACCAAATCCCTTGAAATTGGTTTATCATAATATTCTCTGTCACTAAGTAAGGAAAGACTCTTAGATCTAAAAGCCTGCTCCAAAACCCAGAAAAGTCAATAAGAAGAT